>NC_135638.1:2967500-3160000 GCF_053574225.1 Canis aureus | reverse complement strand
TCATTCCTGGAAACCATACACCCCTACTTGTAGACACGCGCCCCTTACATGCAGCCTAACGCAGTCCTGACTCGTCAAATACTCGTAAGCAACTGCTTCCCGGTAAATCCCCGTTATTTACACCAAACTGTGAATTTTGCCCCATGGCCTCCGAGCATCCTACATCCTGAGAGGTGGTGGCCTATGTAACCACCGCAGCTCACTGGCACCGTAGAGGACCCTCCTCTGGTATCTTCCTCTCTGCTTCTTTCTCGCAAATGCGTGGCTTAGTGTCGGAATCATCATCAACGCCCCCAACAACGGCAAGACCAACAGGCGGGGAGCATCAGCCCCACTCCTTAAGCAACTTGGGATTGACGGACTGACTTCCAGCAGCGCTGCTTGATGTAGACACATTTTCCCGGGCGACGGGCACGAGGGAGGGCACATGACGACATATAACACTGGGTGTTACTCTATGTGTTGGCAAATTGAGTCCAAAATTTTAAAAGTTTATAAATAAAAAAAATTTAAAAATAAAATCTTTCAATATTGTTGAACATGAAAAAAAAAAAGAGAAAACAGAGCATTAATTCAAAGTTTCTTGGATAACCCTTTAAGAGTCACACTTACCCCGTAAGACGACATTTAGTGCTAAGAAGGCAAAGAAGATACTGCAAAGTGTTTAATGAATCGCCTTATAGCTCACATAGTTCATGTTAATTTTATTGCTCTGGTTTGTGCGACTGTTTACGTCGTAGCATATCGGCTGGAGCCTCTTGGGAAACCCTGAGTTATTCCATTTGTGCCTGTTTTATGGAACTCGAGAGCAATTTTATCGTCTTGAGTGATCACATGGGGGTACACGCGCTCTGCTCTGATGACACGTGGCCGCTTGTATTTGCGGCCTGTGCGAGGCTGAGTCCTTGGTCTGGGGGCTCTTCCGTTCGTTTTTTTTTTTTTTTTTTTAAGATTTTATTTATTTACTTGAGAGAGAGAGAGAGAGAGAGAGGGCAGGAGCCGGGAGGGGCAGAGGGAGCCGCAGACGCCCCGCAAGCAGGTGCCGGGCCCGGGGCTCCCGCAGGCCCCGACCAGCCCCCCGCCCGGGCGCCCCGCAGGGACTGCTGCTTGAGGCTCATTTTCCCAGGGGATCACGGGGCCTGTCGGGGGGCCGGCGGCCAGTGGCCCTCTTCCAGGCACGCCTGCGCTCCGTTTAAGAACAGGCGACAGGCTTACTTTACTTTCCCCTACAAGGATCCGGCTGCCTCATCCCTGCTGGAGGCTCCCGCTCAAGCCCGCCTGCAGGACCCAGAGCTCCCTTGGTGGCTCTCCGGCCGCTGCTCCCCCACCGTCCCCGGTCCCCAGGCCTCGGGCCTGCTGCGGGGCTGTGGCTTCTGCTCCCAGGGCCCTCGCTGTCCCTCCCGGCCTGCGGGCCATGTCCCGGCGGGGAGCCCTCGCTGTCCCCTCGCTGTCCCCTCGCTGTCCCTCCTGGGAGCCCTCGCTGTCCCCTTGCTGTCCCTCCCAGGGCCCTCACTGTCCGCTTGCTGTCCCTCCCAGGGCCCTCGCTGTCCCCTTGCTGTCCCTCCTGGGAGCCCTCACTGTCCCCTTGCTGTCCCTCCTGGGAGCCCTCGCTGTCCCTCCGGCCTGTGGGCCACGTCCCTCCCAGGAGCCCTCACTGTCCCTCACCCCCTCGGGCTACGTCTCTTCTGGGAGCCCTCACTGTCCCTCCCGGCCTGCGGGCCACGTCCCTCCTGGGAAGCCTCGCTGTCCCCTTGCTGTCCCTCCTGGGAGCCCTCACTGTCCTTCCGGCCTGTGGGCCACGTCCCTCCCGGGAGCCTTTGCTGTTCCCTTGCTCTCCCTCCCAGGAGCCCTCGCTGTCCCTCCTACCCTTGGGCCACGTCCCTCCCAGGAACCTCACTGTCCCCTCTCTGTCCCTCCCAGGAGCCCTCGCTGTCCCTCCCCCCCTTGGGCCACATCCCTCCCGGGGCCCTCGCTGTCCCTCCCTCTGTGACCACACAGGGGCTGCTGGCTGCTTGGCTCCTCCAAGCCTCTCCGGGCTTCCACAAGAAGCACAGTCACACCGAACATTCTGTGATTTTATTATTACTCTTTTTTGACTGCGAAGCTTCCGTGGGCGCCGTCATGCTCAGCACCCGCCTCCGCGGTCACGGGCGCTCTCTCCCTGTCTCCTCCGTCCTCGTCCGCGGTCCACCGGGAGCTCCTGCCCAGGCACGCGGGGTGTGTCCCCGAAGCGAGGCTCTCCCCGACCACTTCTTAGCCCCGCTGTGAACCGAGTACCTTCCCGCCACCCTGTTGCCCTCACAGCACACCCCAAGAGCATTTGCTCGCATGTTCTCATGAATAGCTGGGACAAGCTCTGGCTCACGGGACCGTTCCGTGGCCTCGTACTGTAATCTTCGTTTGTGTAAGTGGCGGTGCGGGAAGGCCACACACGACGGCTCGGGCCTGCCTTCAACTTGCGGTCCTAGAAGTTAACAGTAAATCAGGATAAAAACAGGTCCTTGAAACCCAAGCCCCACCTGGAACGTTGACTTCTGTTACAGTCACATGTTAAGTGTTCCTAGTTTTACACCCTCCAAACGGGGGAGCATCCGTGTCAGATACACGCATCTGATCCCAAAACTCAGTAGTTAAAAAAAAAAAAAAAAAAAAAAAACCAACGACAATAGAAGACGGCCCGAGTGGGTGGTTCAGGTGCTTCTTTGGGCCCCTTACAGGCAGGGATCTCAGGAAGGACGCAGGAGGGATGGGGCCTTGGAGGCCGAAGGCTTGGCCAGGCAAAGCAGCCTTTGTGCGTGCAAGATGTGAGTTGAGCTCGGCTGACTAAGCAAGACGTTGAACAGAAACCAGATGCTGAAAATGTTCCAACAATTGGAGAAGTGACTTCTACTACAATGGGGGTTGTTACTGTCTTTTAAAGAAAAGAATTGAGCCAGCTGAGGCTACTTTTTACTAATATTATAAAAATGTGTTCTCCATTAAGAATTACACCTTCAGGGGGCTCAGTCAGTTGTGTCCACATCTTTTTTTTTTTAAGGTTTTATTTTTTCACGAGAGACACACAGAGGCAGAGACACAGGCCGAGGGAGAAGCAGGCTCCCTGCAGGGAGCCCAATGCGGGACTCGATCCCAGGACCCCGGGGTCATGCCCTGGGCCGAAGGCAGATGCTCAACCACTGAGCCACCCGGGCGTCCCAAGTGTCCACGTCTTGATTTCAGCTCAGGTCGTGATCTCAGCGTCCTGGGATGGAGCCCCACGTGGGGCTTGGCACTCAGCATGGAATCTGCTTGGGATTCTCTCCCCTTTCCTCCTCCTACTCTGTTCCTTCCCGCTGCATGAGTGTGTGCTCTTGCTCGTGCTCTCTCAAATAAACAAAATCTTAAAAAAAAAAAAAAAAAAGAATTTCACATTCAGTGAAAGCCATTCTCGAATGTTCCAGCCTTCTGAGGATACCCTGTTCCTACGCTGTTCAGATGGAATGATGAGCTTCCAGCCCTCAACCCCTGTATTAGGAGAAGTCCTGTCTCTTTCCAGTATTTCTGCAGATTCCCGGTGGGGGGTGCCTGCATGTGTGCGTGCACACGAGCATGCGTGTGGGTGTGCTCACGTGTCACCACAGAGGATCAGAGTGTGTGGCAGGTGGGGCGGCTCATGCCTTCACGTCCCCTCGCACTCTGACAGATTCAGCTGAATTCCAGTTTCGCATCTTGCCTGCTAGAGCTCCAGCTCTTGCTCTTGCCTTCGTGCCCCTATAAGGACCCCGTCACTCCCCCAAAGAACTTATTAGCACCCCACAATTATGTGTCAATGGGATGGGGGTCGCACGGACGGTAGAGGAAACGGCTAAAGCCACTTCTACCGATGTAGCCACCCTTCATTTAACCCCGGCAGACCCACCATCCCTCTATCTTATCTACGGGACATTCCAACCTCTGTCAAAGTACCTCCTTCTGGAACATGCCTTGCAGAAATTGCCTTTTAAGAACCCAACCCCCCTCAGGTAATTCTCCGACAAAAGACCAGCCTGGTCTGTTCCACCTTCCCGAGTGCATAAGCAGCCTCAGACATTTCTCTTTAAAACAGCCGTGGTTCCTTTTCAGCAAAAACATGCAGAATAAAGATTATTAGTATTCAAAGAACGTGCAGTCTTCATTATGTTTTTAAGAAGTTGTCAAGTGTTACCGTGAGGAAAAAGAAATCCCCGAATCCTAGACTTCACTGGGCCCGAGCAAGAGTAGCTCACCTCCCTCGTTGGGAATCACAAAACCGAGGCCGAGAGAAGCTCTCGGTAGGCCTCAAGTCACTGGGGGGCCCTTCAGTGAAGAGCTGGGATTAAAGCCTCCTCAGGACAGTCACGGCTGCTCTGATAATAGTTCAACAGACACAGGATATAATTTGCTCACCTTGCTTGCTGAGTGCAATGAGTGAGGCTCAGGATTCGAATAAACATGACTTATGGGTTGAAATTATATGCAAATGACATGATTAGACATGCAGAATATGCACATATCTATTAGCAATACAGGGGAATCTTATCTGCCAATAGGGAAATTTCTGTTGAATTATCAAAAGATAAACAGAGCTTTCTTTACTGCTATGCAGATTACAATTTAAATTGCTACAGAAAAATAGCAGTAAAATTTCGTGGGCCCTTGAGTCCCATCCAGGCCTCAGATGAATCTGGGTTTTTTTCCCACCGAACAGCTGCTTATATCTCTTTCACATTATAGGATGCGTGGTGACTTCTGACCCTTAGGGCGCTGCTCTTCGTCTCTACTGCACACTTCTTACACACTTAAACCCTTTTTTTCTGATCATAAAAATATTTATTCCTTGTAGAAATTTTTGGACAATACAAAAGAAAACGAAGAAAATAAAATAAATGCTGCCTGTAATTCCATCGCTGGAAATAACCACAGATTCTATCTTGGTGTTCACTTGTTACCCCAGACATTTTTCTTTGTATCTTAGATAATATGCCATACTTACACTTTTTTTTCCATATTGGGACATGCATTGCTTTGTTTTGTAGCCTGCTTAAAAAAAAAAAAAAAACCTACACAGAATAAGCATATTCCCATGTGATTAAATATTCTTCAGAAATTGACTTTAAGCTTGAGTTCTAAGCCATGTCAGGGAGTTACTCATTGTTTCCTGGGTACCTACCATGCATATAGGAGGTATACATGTTAATAAAATTCTGCTTTTCTTTTGTTAATCTGTCTTTTTATCACAGAGGACTCAGCTAAGAACTTAGAAGGGAGAGGGAAAATTATTTTTCTTCCCCTGCAGTAATCTTCTATAGACACTTTTCAACCCATCTCCTATCATTAGACTTTTTGGTGATTATCTGTCATAAACCCTCAGCTATGTTCTCGCCATTTAGAAGGGCAACAAGCAGAGTTTATGAGCAGAAGGAAAGGTCTACCTGGTGCACAAACATGTGGATACCAGAAGGTGGCAAAGGAGAGTGCTGTCCTCATTCATCCTCCATTGTCACCTTGTGTTTCAGACCCCACCCTGCACCCACTCCTGCAGCTCCCTAGGGCCTCCTCTCACCTCCTCCCTTCTAGATTTTCCCTCTCCTCTGCTCCTTGGCCCCATCCAGCTACTTCTTCCTCAGATCTCTGGCTCTGACTTTGTGATCCTCAGTTCACTCTTGTTTGTCCCATAATGAACCCGGTGAGGGGATAAAGGAAGGTGTCTGCACCTGCTCTAATCCTGGAATGATTCAACTGCAAGGCCTGAGCCCCAGAAATAAATGAAAGAAGTGATTAGATGTTTCTTCCCTGTTGCATGCCCTGTCCACAGTTCATACAGAGCCGTGGCCTTAAAGCACTGTGCCACCTGTTTGGGAAATGACACTCCTAAAATCCACAAACATTTCATTAGTTTCTTTTCTTTTTGGATCTAAATGCTGAGAACCACTGCTTAGCTAAAACTTTGCATCTATCTTTATTTCTTTAGGAGAAGCTTCTGGAAGAATAATTCCTGGTTCAAATGCATTTTTAAAATATGCATTTTTAAGTCTGGTGATAAATGTCAAATTGCCCTTTTGGTATAAAGGTTATACAAAATTACATTTCTACCAGTGCTGTCCAGTTATGCCCCAGAACTGGGATAATTAAATCTCTTTGGTATGCAATTTGTGGTATCTCACTGTTGCCTTAATTTGCATTTCCCTAAGGTATAGGTTTCAAATTTTTAATAATTTCAAAGTGTGTTTTTCTTTTCGATATAACAATAGATTTTTAGGATTTTTTTGTCTATTAATTCTGAGATCATTTGAGACCAGGAGATACCAGGGTTTTTAATTGTATTTCGGAACTCCGCACTACATATGGTTGGAAGTGAAAAGAACAGCGATCACCTAGACAATCTTGTTGTTTTATAGATAAATCAAAGCTAAGGCCCTGTGGTTAAAGAAAGATGTATTCAATGAAAGCCATGATAGTGGAGTCAAGCACAAAATGAGATTATTTTTCAGCAGCAAAACCTGAAAAGCAGCAGTGTATTTAAATGTAAGCAATATTTTGTGGTATGCACTTTGCATAAGGTTGTTCAAGAAGGTACCACCAAAAAAAAAAAAACAAACTACACAAAGACTTCTTTCAAGAAATTTATGTATTTATAATCATAAGGGATTAACATCAACAAAGTATGTAGCAAAAAACAGTTAACCTTGAAAATGAATACAATGAAGCTAAATAGATTGTTGATGACATAGTCAAATTTGCTGTCAGCAAGCAATGGCAAAAAAAATGGAAAAAGGCACTTTGTAGGTGAAATACTTTTATATTCTGGTGTGAGAAAAAAACACTATTATCGTCGTTATGTGTACTTTTCATTGATTTGAAACTGGCTGTATAAGAGGCATTTCAGAAGATTGAGTGCACTATCAGGTGCCTCTAAGTGGTCTTAAGAACTTAGACACCAGGAGCCCCCAAGACTCACAGCCACTTGTTTGGGGAACAAAACAGTCAATTTGCTCAACAAGCAATTATTAGTTTTTAAATCCTTTTTAAAAATTTAAATTCAATTAATTAACATATAATTTTTAATTATTCATGTCCGAGGCAGACGTCAATGATTCATCAGTCTAATCCCCCGTGCTCACGGCATCACGTGCAATCAACAGGCAATTATTAAGGATCTATTCTCAACCAGATGCTACCGAGGATCTACTGAGATCGCAGACAAGACGCCTCTGTCTTGGAAGAGAGTTCAGTCTGATGGACGAGAAAGACAACACAGAACAGGGTAGTAAGCTCTGTGATCATCCTATCTGAACTGTCGCCGCTCAGCCCCTGGGGCTTGTCAGCTTCAGAAAAGCTAGAAACGGGAGACAGAGTGCAGTCAGATGCCAGAGAGAGACAGACAAGTTGCCAAAGCCTGGCCCTTGAGTGGAGCGCAGCGCTGGCACGGAGCTGAGGTCAGATGCCTTCAGCAGGGCTGCTAAGTTAGAGCAAGGGCAGGCCTGGAGGACAAATGTGACATCAGGAACGGCAGGGCTTATGGGAGTGGCAGAGCAAGGGACCGAGAGATCCAGGGCAGGGCTTATGGGAGTGGCAGAGCAAGGGACCGAGAGATCGCAGGGAGAGCCTGGGGAAGAGCATCCTGTAGTGGGAACGTTCTCCGAGACCTGCTCACCCCTCCCAGGAGACGCACCTTCCACCGCTGGCCTTAAGGGCTGCAAATACCCAACCCAGGATGGAGCTAGAGAGGGGTGAGCACAGTGGGGGTGGAATCGCCCACTGGGACTTCACCGTCTCATAGGGGGGGAACAGAGAGTGTGGGCCGCCTAAAGGGTGCAACATGCCGCAGGATGAGGCTGGGGAATCAGTGCCCACATCATGCGCGCCGGGAGTCCTCGGGTCCAAACAGCAGCCCCTACTGTTAGCCTCAGTGGGCACACTGGGAAACTGAGGCTTAGAGAGATTATATGACTTATCCATGGGTTTAGACTAGAATGTGGGTTCTAACTCCAGAGCTGCGCTGTTACCTATTACTCTTAACCACTAAAGTTCCCTGGGGTGCAGTTTCAGTCAGCCTTTCCTTTCCTTTTCTTTTTTAAGATTTTATTTATTTATTTATTCATGAGAGACACAGAGAGAAGCAGAGACACAGGCTGAGGGAGAAGCAGGCTCCCTGCGGGGAGCCCGATCCCAGGACCCCAGGATCACAACCTGGGCCGAAGGCAGATGCTCAGCCACTGAGCCACCCGGGCGCCCCTTTGCTGAGCCTTTTCTGGTCTTTCTCTTGTAGCCAGTGGTGAGGAGCCGGAGGAGTTAAAACTGAGGACTGACACGTGTTTGGCAGTGTGGCCCAACGTTATCAGCATAAACTCCAGAGTCCTCGGGTTCGAACAACAGCCTTTGACTTTTGGCGGATCCTTGGTCAAGACTCCTGGGGCCTCACGTTCCCGTGCTAAAGGAGAATAGGCGTGTCGTCTTGCTGGAATGCTGTGATACTTAAATGAAAATGTACAGGAGAGCAGCTTGCTAACTGCCAAGCTAAAAATAAGTATTAACTTTTCACGATTCCTACTGCACTTCAGAAGAAGCAGGCAGCCAGGGACAGGCGTACTGGAGCGCCCCTGGGGACGACTGCAAGGGTCCGGATGAAGGAGGGTGACCGGGGCATAGGCTAGAGCAGCGGCCATGGGGATGGAGGGGGGGGGCGCATTTAATAGAGAATTAGAACACTTTACAGACTGGCCTCAGTGACTGATTGGAGTTGGGGACGGAAGGGAAAGGGGGTCAGGATGATTCAGAGCTCCCTGTGAATCAGCAGGTGGATGGTGATGTCATCGATGCAGGAGGGAAGGTGGGCAGGAGACTGCGGTCTATTTCGGGAGCACCGTGAAGAGGTGGCTGTGAGGCATCCAGCGAGTGGAGGTGGGGAAGTACGGGTGGGGCTCGGGGCGGGGGCGGCAAAGAGGCGTGCTGTGGACTCAGAAGTGTGGCACCGACACCGGTGGCGTAGGTGCGATGACCGGGGAAGGGGGGGGACTTACAAAGTGATGGCTCGGAACCCTGTAATCGAGGGAAACTTCCCAACTCACACCCCAAGAGAAATGCTTCTGCAGAAGCCCGACGGGAAAAGTGGATGCAAATAAAGCTTCTCCTGTCCAGCTGGAGCGGGGTGCCCGGAGCCCGCTTCCTGAGACAGGTCTGCAGGGGCTCCAGAACCGCCCACCTGTGGCCAGAAGAGGAGGAGGAGGCCGGATGGCCCTGCCGAGCTGGAAGGAGAGCCGCTGACACAAAACCAGATTGGAATGTCCCTTTTGGACTTTCAAAAGAGCCACGTTGAAACTCTAATTCTTTGGGGGGGCCTCAGCCAGTGGGCTGCAGCCCCGCCGTTTCTCCCGCCCGCTCCCACCGCGCAAGGCCCAGGCCGGCCCGCCCAGGAAGGTGGCAGGCTGAGCGCCGGGGCCCATCTCTATTATGGGGCCGTGCACCCCGGCTCTCCTCATCCGAGGGTGGCTGTGGTGTCCACGGTGGCTGGGCCTCCGGCCCCGAGGGCATCACACGCGTCACGGTTACCGTGAGGATCCCCTGTGCGCCCCCAACTTGGTACCTGGGATCCTTTACGCAAATAGTGGCTTCATAAAACTTATCCCGGCGTGGAAGCTTCCTGGAGAAGTTGGGTCCGTTGCACTGTTCCCTGTAATTAAATTCACTGGGTCTCATTGTTTCGACACGGTTAAGGCCTTCACCCCAAGTCCAATAAAAGCAGCTTGGTCTGGTGATTAACTCAGAAGGAGCGATTCCCGTGATGGATGGAGACACTAAGAGGAAGGAAAGGAGGTGAAGGAAGGCGCAGGAGGGAGGAAAGGAGGATGAGGGGTGTGTTTAGTGGCTCCCACGACAACCAGCAACAACACACAATGAAAACGCTCTCCGAAGTCCCAGTATTCAGGGCACCGGGGGACTCAGCGGTTGAGCATCTGCCCTCGGCTCACGGCGTGACCCCGGCGTCCCGGGATCGAGTCCCGCATCGGGCTCCCTGCTTCTCCCTCTGCCTGTGTCTCTGCCTCTCTTTCTGTGTCCCCCATGAATAAGTAAATAAATAAAATATTTTTAAAAGTATAAATAGTTTTCAATATGATGAAAGTTTATTTCTTACTTATTCAAAGTTCAACGTGGTGGGTGTTTGCAATGGGCGCGTGGCCTCAGCATCCTGGCCTGGATCCTTTGCCATCCGGGGACCGGAGTCAGTGGAGACCCGGTGGGCCAGGCCTGCAGGTGAGCGCACCGCTGCCGTGCACAGTGTGGACACGTGCCCCGACCAGAGCCGGCCCCCAGCCCTGTGCATCCACGCGAGGGTCCGGGAGATGCAGTGGAGCCGTGTGCCCCGCCAGCCTCCGCTACGGATGACGCGGCAAGGGCCAAGGCTCAGGTGATGTGAAAATTACGAAAAGTGAATTCCTTACGTAAAATAGTCCAGTTTGTTTCTTCTTCTGAGAGTCTTACTTCAAAAGACTGAGACAGGTGACTACTGGAGCCCCTCAACCTGCCAGAAATATCAGCTAATCCCTAAGCAGAGGGACCCCTAGGGTGTCTGCCTTCGGCTCAGGGCGTGACCCTGGGGTCCCGGGATCAAGTCTGCATCGGGGTCCCCGCAGGGAGCCTGCTTCTCCCTCTGCCTGTGTCTCTGCCTCTCTCTCTGGGTCTCTCTAAATAAATGACATCTCTAAAAAAAAAAAAAAAATCCCTAAGCAAAAGTTAATTACCACATTTTCAAAGGCACCAGAGAACATGTTCAGCACTTTTGCAGGGAAGGCTCAAGTCTGCAAACATCATTTGCAAAACACTGTATTTCGAATAATGAGGCAAAACGTATTTGTATTTGAGGCAGCTCCGCGTTATTATATAAACCTTTCCTTTACAAACTTCTCCTAAAAACTTCTTCACATTCTCCCCCGAAAAAAAGAATCTTCAAAAAGCTAGACATATACCCACTGAGTCATAGAATAATTGGAATTCTGACAGGAAGATATCTGTAAAGCAGTTTTAAAAAGGAACGCCATCCTGCTTTATTTAAACTCCAAAGTAGGTAAGTGCTTTATGGGTCGAGATTTTCCTCATGCGGGGTGTTATGCAAGACCCAGCTCAGCTCCTTTGTTCCTCTCGCACACCACGCACATGCCATCTGGTGACATCCTGAGGTCTGCGAGGCTAGTGGATTAGGCGCTCCGAAAAGAAAAAGTTATGCTACATCATGTATAGAAAAAAATTTTAAAAAAAAGCTTTGATGATTCATAAAATTAAAGCCTTTCAGTTCCTGGCAGGGGCGATCTCCTAGTCAATGTGTTGAAAGGGACGTGGCTGCATTGTGACTTGGCCCCCGACGGAAGCAAAGCTCCCAGCTGGCTTTTCTGCAGGAAAGACGCGAGCATTAGGCCAACCCCGGCGAGGCGACTTTGAACGGCCGCGCAGTAGACAAAGAGCATCTCAGCCTCTGAGAAAGACCCGGAGGGAGTGCCCGTGAGGCCGCGGGTTAGGGAGGGTGTCAGGGTGGTTCCAGCAAACATTTTCTCGTTCTGGAACATTCTAGAGCAAACACACATCAGGCCCATGTCCACCCCCGCCCCAGATGTGTCCTGGGCCTCTGGGCTGCGCCCTCTGATACCTTCGGCCTCCGAAGGTACGAATTCGTATTGTGAAAGGTGGTCTCAGCAGACGGGATTGGCCGGCGTCCAGCAGGGTCCCCATCCCCGTCCCATCTTCCCTCCCCGCTGCAGCCGCTGTCAGAGCCTTTGCGGCCTGCAGAGCGCTCTGGCCAGACGGGCATTTGGCGGCGCAACCCAGGGACCTCAGAATTCGTAAAGAGCCTGAAACCCAGGAAGGGAAGCCCTGGTGAGCTTTCCCTCGGGTCCATCAGAGAAAGTTCTGCGTTCTTCTTTCCCTCCCTGTTCTTCCGATGGCAGATTTGCACCCGACGGGTGCCTTGGTGTCGAGCCCGGGCCAGGCCGCGAGGGGCATGGGCACAGAGGCTGCCTGCTGGGCTCCAGGCGGACACGGGCGGAGGCAATGAAAGTATTACTTAATTCCTCCAGAATTTATCATTTGACCCACGTAGGGAAACGGCCCCGCAGCCTTCATCCTTTTTCAGACCCTCTGGCGGAGGACAAAGGCTCGACCTAACACCGGCTCCCGCGGGCTCCTCTGGGTCACTTCCTGTTCCTTCCCGGCAGAGAACGGGTCCTAGGCTGGGGACCTCCAGCAGGCGATTTTGTCTAAAGCTAAGTCTAATTATCTAATTTTATCTCAGCTAAAGCAAAGTCATGTTTTCCTCTCACTGCGGTTAGTTTTAGTTCTTGTCCTCGGAAGCTGTTTCACAGCTTCCAGTTATCAACTAATGAACAGTTTCCTTTTCTTTTTTTCAAAAATTTTATTTATTTAAATTCGATTTTCCAGCACAGAGCGTAACACCCAGTGTTCACCTGTCATGTACCCTCCTTCATGCCCGTCACCCAGTTACCCCATCCCTCCCCACTTACCACCCGAAAATTTTCTTTTAAAATAAATAATTAAAATTCTATGGGGCGCCTGGCTGGCTGGGAGGTTGAGTGCCTGCCTCGGGCCCAGGGCATGATCCTGGCGTCCTAAGATCGAGTCCCACATCGGGCTCCCTTCATGGAGCCTGCTTCTCCCTCTGCCTGTGTCTCTGCCTCTCTCTCTCTGTGTCTCTCATGAATAAATAAATAACACCTTAAAAAATAAAAAATAAAAGAAATGCTAAAAAGTGGGTCACTTTAAAGGACAATATTGAATGATGTGGCAAATCATTTGTGAATGAGTCAAAATGGAAAAACACAGGGGCACCTGGGGGACTCAGTCAGTTAAGTGTCCACCTTTGGCTCAGGTTATGATCCAGGGTCTTGGGATCCAGTTCTGCCTGGGGATTCCTGCTCAGCGGGGAGCCTGCTTCCAGCTCTGAAATAAATAAATAAATCTTAAAAAAAAAAAAAAAAGATCGAAAACCACTGGTCTGAGAGCCAGACTCCTGAGTTTCAACGCTCTGCCGCTAACCAGCTGTATGACTAGCTGTAAGGCACGTGAGCCCTCCAGGGGTCAAGTTCCTCCTGTGTAACAGGCCGCGATCCCTTGGTGCTTCTCAGCGTTGGCTACACGACAGCAGCACCTGAGGACACTGTAGGGCTCCTGGCGCGGCCACCGCCCAGACCCAGGGTGTCACGATCCCCGGGAGGGGGCCCAGGCCTCAGTATTTTGCAAAGCTCCCAGATGATTCCAATGCACTCCTTTTTTTTTCTTTTTTCTTTTTTCTATTGGTGTTCAATTTACCAACATACAGAATAACCCCCAGTGCCCGTCACCCAATCACTCCCACCCCCCGCCCTCCTCCCCTTCCACCACCCCTAGTTCGTTTCCCAGAGTTAGGAGTCTTTATGTTCTGTCTCCCTTTCTGATATTTCCCACACATTTCTTCTCCCTTCCCTTATATTCCCTTTCACTATTATTTATATTCCCCACATGAATGAGAACATATAATGTTTGTCCTTCTCCGACTGACTTACTTCACTCAGCATAATACCCTCCAGTCCCCCAATGCACTTCTCGAGTTGAAAACTGCCGCAGTAAAGGGACCTCTGCCAAGTTTCTGACTCTAAGGTAAAAATGATAGGTTACGTAAAAGATGGTGTTAAAATAATCCAGCAACGGATGGGCGTTGCGGGTAATCAGCTGAATGAACCAAGTTGTCCCCGGGGTTCAGGCATTCCGATACTCAGCTATGCTCTGCGTTCGCACCGCGATGTGACACGGGGCCTACACTGGGGATCCACGGGTGAACAAGGCACACGTGCTCTCTCCCTCGTAGAGCTGACAATTTAGGGCCCCTGGGTGGCTCGGGCTCGGGTCATTAACCCCCGGGGGCGGGGATCGAGGCCTTGCTGAGCAGGGAGCCTGCTCCTCTGCCACTTCCGCTGCGTGTGCCCTCTTGTTCTATCTCCCTGTCAGATAAATAAGTAAAATCTTAAAAAAAAAAAAGAAAAAAAAAACTGACAGTTTCGTGGAAGAGGAGCTAAATAGGAACAGCGTTTCTGTGTTAAACACTGTTGAAGAGAAGCGGGAGCTGGCTGGAGGGCGCCGTCGGTGGATCCTAATTATTCCAAGTCTATCAACGAAGAGCGAAACATCCGGGCGGGGCCTGGTGTCCCGCTTTACCTGGTTCACCTGGGCCACCCGCTGCGACAGGTGGCCCGTCCCCAGCGGAGCGGCTGCGGCTGGTTTGCACGTGGCCACTCTGCAGCTGCCACCGGAGGAGCCAGCCACAAAGGCGAGGACGCCGTGTCCTGCCCGGTCCTTCCTACCCCAAGGGTGCTCTGAGTCGTGGGCGGAAACCTTAGAGACTCTCTTAGAATCCGCTGGAACTGAGGGTGGCAACGGGTGGAGCCCAGATCCAGGACTCACCCCGACCCTGTGGGCCCTTTCCTCCCCAAAGCAAAGTGCTGGGCCCCCGGGGGCTCAGTGTGGAGCCCGGTGTGACCCCGGGTCCTGGGATGGAGCCCCCAGTCGGTCCCGCAGGGAGCCTGCCTCTCCCTCTGCCTGGGTCTCTGCCCCCCTCTCTGTGTCTCAGGAATAAATACATAAAATCTTTAAAAAGAAAACGATTAAAAAAGCTAAGAAGGATAAGACCCTGTGACCACTGCTAGGTCACCTTAATTCCATTCCAGTTTCTAGGGATAATGGGCCACAGGGAGAGCTTTGGGGAGCCACGCTGACCCCCTAAGGAGCACGGGCCAGGCCCCACAGGATGACCCCGCCGGCAGGGCCAGGGACCCCCGCCCCGAGTCCCGCTCTCCCCATCCCCCTCCCTCTCCCCTCACCCCTCCCTACTCCTCCTCCCTCCTCCCCATCCCCTTCCCTCCCTCCTCCCCTTCCCCTCCCCCTCCTACTCCCCCTCCCTCTTTCCATACCCCTCCCTACTCCCTCTCCCTCCTACCCTTCCCCTCCCCCTCCTACTCCCCCTCCCTCTTTCCATACCCCTCCCTACTCCCTCTCCCTCCTCCCCTTCCCTCGCCCCATCCTCCTCCCTCTTGCCATCCCCCTCCCTCCTCCCCCTCCCTCCTTCCCCCTCCCCCTCCCCTCCCTCCTCCTCCTCCCCCTCCCCTCCCCTCCCTCCTCCCCATCCCCCTCCCTCTCCACTCCCCCCTCCCTCCTCCCCCTCCTACCCTCTGCTTCCCCTCCTCCTCCTCCTCCCTCTCACTACACAGCTGGCTGTCAGTGTTTCTTGCTGGAGCCTCTGCAGGGTGTGCGGACCCGCCTTCAGGGTGCCTCCCGCTTATTCCTCTCCCTCCGTTTCAGGACCCCCGCCCTGCCCTTCGCCCTGGTGTCACAGGCCAGGAGCCCTGGGGCCCCGGACAGTCAGCGGCCGCCAGCATCGCCCCCGGAGTCCAGGCTGCATGCTGTTGCGGGACAAGTCATCCCAGGACAGCACCCACGGGAGCAGCACAGCCCCCGAGCGTGGGGCCCTGCCGCCCAGTGCACTGATGGGGATGGCCGTGGTGGCCTCCGTGGTGACCAGGGCGTGCACGGGCCGGGGCAAACCCTGGACAGCTCGTACCACTAATTCCTCACGAGGGGCCGACCTGAGCACACACTACCCTCCCCATTGTGTAAGAAGGGAAACAGGAGGGATCCCTGGGTGGCTCAGTGGTTTGGTGCCTGCCTTCGGCCTAGGGCATGATCCTGGAGACCAGGGTTCGAGTCCCACGTCGGGCTCCCTGCATGGAGCCTGCTTCTCCCTCTGCCTTGTCTCTGCCTCTCTCTCTTTCTCTCTCTCATGAATGAATAAATAAAATAAAAAAAAAAAAAGAAGGGAAACAGGATCAGCGTGTGTTGACGACTTAAATGGCCCAAGTTAGGACCAGGTGGAAGTTGGAGGCCACGCGTGAGCCCACGCTGCACCTGCTAGGCCACCCGCCTTCGGGAAGCTCCGTGCGTTTCTGGGTCTGCTGCGACGTGCAGGCCCCTGCGGATCTAACCTTCCGGCCTGCTGCTCTGCATCGGACCCCTCACTCGGTTGGGAGAGGCTCGCCTCTGTCCCTCGCAGGTTCCGCACCGACTCCCTCCTCCCCACTTTGTCCGACAGCGTCCTCACCCCAGGAACGCCCGGCCTCTAACTTCCGTCTGCCTACCTCTTACCCGTTCTTCAAGGTCCTGGCCATGCTCAGTCTTCAACCTAGACTGCCCTGAAGTCCCTGGAGCCCGAAGGCCTGTTTCCCTTTCCTGAGATTTGACATAGGATCGGGGCTCGTAACTTACTCATCCAAGCTTTGTCTGTGGGGTTAGAGGTGAACCTAGAGGCTACAGAGGTCATGGAAGGGCCTAGCAGACCAGCAGGCCTGTGTTTGGGTTCTGGTGGCCATGGGACACCAGACCAGACCCGCTAACTGCCTTCCTGAAGTGAGCTTCCTCATCTGAAGAGAAGATGAGAACCTCGTTTGGCAGGGCAGTTGCACAAATGAAGCAGCACCCAAACAACGGGGAGCCCTATGTGAGGCCCAGCACTCTGTGCTCTCTACATACTTGGGCGCTTTCTCTTCTCTTTGAGGGTTGGGCTATGACTCACATTTAAAGAATTCTTGCAAGAGATTAGCAACAGCTCGTGTGTCTTCCGTTGTACAATGGAAGGTTGAGTTGTACATTTTAACTGAGACTTTGAGATAAAAGAGAAAACACTCCAATTCTCCGAAACCAACTCCCGGACACTGGAATCCCCTCATTCCAAAGGGACAGAGAGGAGAGTAAGAGAGGATGATGTGTGAAGTGGATTTGTGATAAGAATTTCTTGGAAGTGAAGCCAGAGACTTCACAGGTATTTGTACCCGCCCCCCCCCCCGGGTTTGTGCAGCATTCCCCACAATAGTCAAGAGGTGGAAGCAACCCAAGCGTCTGTTGACCAATGAACAGACGGATGAAACGTGACCTATGCATACAGCGGACTATCATTCCACCTTGTAGAGGAAGTTAAAGTTCTAACAGGTGCAACCACACGGGTGAGACTTTATCGTGCTAAGGGAGCTAAGCCAGTCAATAAATGTTGTATGATTTTTTTATGCAAGGTTCCTGGAGTAGTTGGATTCAGAGACAGAAAGTAAAATGATGGTTGCCGGGGGCAGAGGGTACACAGAAGGGGCAGTTGGTGTTTAAAGAGCATGTGCTTTCAGGAGGGGAAAATGTTCAAGTTCCGGAGGTGGATGGTGACGATGGTTGCCTAACCATGTGAATGTACTTAATCCCACAGAGTCCTATACTTAAAAATTGTTGTGATGGTGTATTTTGTTGTGCGTATTTTACAATATAAAAAAAAAAAAACATCAGGGGGAAAAGAAGGGCTGGAAAAGTCCTGGGGCCTGTCCAGATATTCCCCAGCTGGCAAAAGGACTGCCCGCAGCTGAGCAGGTTTACAAGGCCATGAGGGCCACAGAGGAAGTCCTTACGCCACCGGAGTCCTACTGTTCAAAGTGCGGGCGACCCCAGTAACAGGAACACTAGGAAGCAGATTTATTGCCTAAGTGACTTCTCTAGGTCGTTGGTTCTCACATTTTAATAACCATCAGAATCACCTGCCGGGCCTGGTAAAGCACAGACTGCTGGCCCCCACCCCGCAGTTTCTGATTCAGGGAGTCTCAGGTGATAACGGAGACATTGCGTTTCTAGCCCATTACCGGGCAGTGCTTCGAGAATGTAGGTGAGACGGCTTCACCCGTGTATGTGGGCTCGTGTGTCGTCTGTGTCACCGGGGCTGTGGCTCTGGATCTCCGCAAGCCTCTTTCTCATCTTCAGGCCGACTTTCCCCACAAGAGCTAAGACGTCTACCCCACCTCCAGGTCTGGTGTCTGTGTACCACGTGGCCCAGAGCAGGAGGATGCCTCGTGTCCCAGCATTTTAGACAAAGAGCCAAACTGGATCAATTAGCACTTGTTAAAATGAAAAACCAAAAACCAAAGCAGAAATGTCTCTAGTGGGTGGTTTCCTCCGTACAGATCCTCACCCCTGATAACGACAAACAGAAAAATGACTCTCGCCTGGGTTCTACTTGCCCTTTGTCTCTTGGGCTCATAGTCATGGGCAACCCTGACCGTTAATGACAAGGCCTCGCTCCAGAAACTGCCATGTGAGCGTGTGCCACAGGCGCTGAGCTCTTGGGCTTAGCCGCTGAGATGGACGTGACCAAAGTACAAAACCAAATTGCTTCTCTTTGTGGCCACAGCTACTGCGGAGAGCCAGGCTGAGTCAACCGGGACAAGTGCCGAGCGGCTCCAGCAGGACCCCGTGCTGGGCACAGCCAGGGCCCTGCCAGGGCTGCGGGCTCCTCAGGCTGCTCCGCGGCTCAGAGGGTGAGGGTGGATCTTTAGTCTCCCCCCACCCCCGCCCCTTTGTTTCCTCTACAAGCTTTGTCTCTTCAGGCTCTACCCAGACCCACCATCTGGAAAGGCCAAGTTCCTTGGATCTGGATCTTGGATTTCTTTCAGGAAATTCTCTTTTCTCATAAAATTACAGATTTTTTTTTTTAATATCTAGAAGAAATGTTTGACATTGGGTCACCCACAATTCACCACATTTATAGGTAAATACACCAAGTCAGGGGCTTTTTCATGGCAGGAGACAAAGGCTATGGTCGATGACTCTATGACAAAGAAGTTTTCGGACTTGTGGCTCCAGTCTCACCCAGAAAGCAAATATTGGATGGATCCCAAAGAGAGGGCCGGCCCCTGACGTGGGATGCCTTCCACAGGTACCAAAGTGGTCGATGCCTGCAGAGTCCCGCTCAAGCCATTCTCCCCCAAGAAGCCTTGGCCAGTCACTTCAGCCTACAGGGACCTTCTTGCCCCTGGAGCCCTAGAACATTCGGTTGGAAACAGTTTATAATGTTGTAATATCTAGGTATGATGTAATCTCATAGATTATCCATCCTGGTAGTTCTTAATCAAATTACCGTATTTCATAAACTATATGTAAGACTAAACATATGTCACTTCGTGATCTTTTTTGAATTTAAATTCAATTTGCCAACGTATCATGTCACACCCAGTGCTTATCCTATCACATGCCCCGCTTCATGCCGGTCACCCAATTTTACCCCATCCCCCCAACCGACCTCCCCTCCAGACCCTCAGTTTGTTTCCTATGATGAAGCATCTTTCATGGTTTCTCTCCCTCGCGAGTGGCTTCCCATCCAGTTTTCCCTCCCTTCCCCTATGATCCTCTGCACGGTTTCTTATATTCTGCATATAAGTGAAACTATATGATAATTCTCTTTTTCTCTTTCTCTGATTGACTTATTTCGCTCAGCATAACACCGTCCAGTTCCATCCATGTCGATGTAAATGTTAAGTATTCATCCTTTCCGATGGCTGAGTAATATTCCATTGTGTGTGTGTATATTTATATATATATATACCATCTTTTTTAAAGGACATTGTTTTACTAAGATGTGATGCATTCAATACTGAAAATCATCTGCATTCAATATCAGAAAAGATCTGACTCCTCTGAATAACTTCCACTGCTTTCTTCAGTATTTGATTTATCTTATTCCCCCAACAGTCAGATAATACTTTTTGCTTTACTAAGATAATAACATTTTACCATTTAAACTAACAAGCATTTATTGAATGCCTCCAATGTACAAAATGTGGTTCCAAGTGATTTGGGGACCAAAGAGAAATACACAATAATCTCTGCCCTCGGGGAATTTAATCTACTGGAAGAGATAAAACATATAAATTAACATAGTAAAAAGCAGAATGAGATAAAATCCGTGGAAGCAGTTGAATCAAAATACATCAGAAACAGAAGAATCAATCGACTATAGAATTCAGACTTAGAAGGTTTTTTAAAAAATCATCTAGTTTGGGGCAGCCCAGGTTGCTCAGCAGTTTAGGGCCGCCTTCAGCCTGGGGTGTGACCCTGGGATCGAGTCCCGCATCGGGCTCCCTGCATGGAGCCTACTTCTCCCTCTGCCTGTCTCTCTCTCTCTCTCTCTCTCTCTCTCTGTCTGTCTCTCATGAATAAATAAATAAAATCTTAAAAAAAAACCCATCTAGTTTAATTCTGCAAATGTTCCTTGAATCCCCTCTGGTATAGTCAAATAACCAACCAGCTGGCCTACATCTGAAAAGCTCCAGTGACAGGAACTCATTATCTCATGGACTCCTAGTTTTGAGCCTAGTTATCTGGTTTTTGTTCCCCTCCCATCATGGATACATCTGAGATCGCATGTCTGGTCCCCGGGGTGGTTCCTGGGGTGCAGGCCTCTGTCCTGTCCCGCATAGCACGGGGCACACCTACCGGGATGTTGGATGTTTCCATTCAGGGACACTTCCGCACGCGTCTGCTATTAAAACGGGTATAAAAGCAGGAATAAAAATGATGAGATAAGGACGAAATACAGAATGCTTCTGAAGTGCTCTCACGTTTTACCTTCTTAATGTGGTCTATCCCCTTTGTTCTCATCATAATGAAACTAGTATCAATAATATCATAAGTGCTTAGTTTTAAAATGTCCCGATAACCATGCTGGCTTCCTACTCTCCTAGGCTGATATCACAGGGCATGATATTCCCTACTGCTCCATTTATTATGTATCATGATGGATGTAAATCCATATTTCAGAAAGGGTTTTTTTTTTTAATTTTTTGATGATTTCAGCTGTGTTTGACCAACTTCTAGCCAGAGTTGTTTCTATTTTTACCTTATACTGTGGCTGATCAAAACCTTCTTCTCAGTGTTGGCGAAGTGCCAGCGCTGCCATTTCTTTGAAGTTCTCTCATTCTTATATTTCTTGGTCACAGGAGTCATTTTAAGCCACTTATCTGTTTTGTTGGGAATACCTTTTATATATATATATTTTAAAGATTTATTTATTCATGAGGGACACAGAGAGAGAGAGAGAGAGAGAGAGAGAGGCAGAGACACAGGCAGAGGGAGAAGCAGGCTCCATGCGGGGAGTCCGACGTGGGCCTCAATCCCGGGACTCCAGGATCATGACCTGGGCCGAAGGCAGGTGCTAAACCACTGAGCCACCCGGGGATCCCTGGGATTACTTTAGTTATGACACCCCATGTTATGGAACCCCTGCTCTGGCCTCAGGACATTTCAGGTGTGGGACACACAAGATCTACTTGGGTTCTGTGCCCCAGTGGATCATCAGGGGCCTCTGGCCCTTTTTGCACATTACTGTTTATAGTGATCTCCATCTGGTTTCCAGCAGGCTCTGAGGGGGAGAAAGTTGTTCCTTCTACTGAGTTAAAAACCTCGCCGTATGTAGAGAGCCGGTCTGCTCGCTCTCCCACCTGAAGTCCAGGGCCATGGATTCTTGCTGCCTTAGCTGATTTCCCCAAACGGCTCCCATGGGCCCAGCCCTGGTGTCAGCCTACTGCTTGCAGCCCTCTTGTCTTCGGGCATCTCCTTCTGCTAGATATGTATTGCCTCTCGGGACTCCTAGCCCTACCTCCTACCAATCACTCCCGATTCCACTCATACTCCAGCCCGCCAAGGGAAAGAGATCTATATAGATAGAAAAGCAGATATTTGATTGTAAACATAAATCTTGTTTCCTTATTAAAAAGAAAAAACCTGAAACATGGAGAATAACAAAATTAAACACTGAAATCATCCATAATTTCATATCTCAGCAATAAACACTGTAATATTTTAACGTTTGCCCTTCCAGATTTTTCTAAGCATATAAACTCTCACACATGCATATTTCATTCCATTCTTTTTCCTTTATTAATCACTAGGCTCTTCAAAGGCATAAACACATCAGTATCTGACTGGATAAATCTAGAAATTAAAAGTGATCTGGACAATGAGGCACCTGGGGAGGTGGGGAGGGCCCAGCCGGTTAAGCATCCAGCTCTTGATTGCACCTCAGGTCTTCCTCTTTTGGGCTTGTGAGTTGGAGCCCACATTGTTCCACGCTGGGTGTGGAGGCTACTTAAAGCAAAGATAAAAGCCAACGTGGCCTGGTCAACCCCAACAAGCTGAAGTTGTAAGGTCATATGATACAGACTTTTCCTAACCTAGACACTCCTCTCTTCTGCAAAATGGTTTTGGAGTCTTGGAGTCCATGTGTGTGAAGGCCTAAGGGAACCAGTATCTTTGTTTTGAGACGAATATTGCAGGTCATGTAATCGAAACTCCACTCATGATTAGAATTCCTGCCCCACTCTCTCCTAACAGCTATTCAGCTTCTGTAGTATCTTCCTCCTGGGAAGCTCAAAACTCGAAGTAGCTTCGGACCATTACAAGGTGTCACTTAGTACCGTGATAGTAGGTGTAGCGTTGGCTTGGGGTTTGCTCTGTGAAAAAAATGTTGATATTCAAAGTGTCTAACAGCTCTTGGGGTCAGGTGGAGAGCTGTCGGGTGGAGGGTCATCTAGAAAGCCAACTGCCTCTCAGACAGACTCTCACAGATGAAATCATCACCGCTCGGAAGGCGCCCCTCTCAGGGTTTTATGTCCCGACACCCAGTCTGTCCCGCGCCGTCCTGGTGGCCTGGGCTTGGGTACGCTGACTGCCCTTAACAAAACTCAGGATTAGCCCACACATCTGAATGCCAAGTATAAGGGCAATACCAATTTTTAAAGAATCATTTCCCTGGCACCAAAGGGGAGACCTCCTCCCCCTCCCCCTTTCCTTCCAGCATTTGCTTTAGAAAACTTGTAATTCTCAGTTCTTTCTCTGTCCCTGTGAGATGTATGCGAACCATTAAAACAAATCCAAAAACGATTCCATTTACTTCCTTGGCGGGGAGAGTGGGAGAGCCCAAGCAAGGGGGGGCGGCAGAGGGAGACCGAGAAGCAGCCTGGATCCCAGGACCCCGGGATCGAGACCCGAGCCTGACCCCCAGAGCCACGCAGGTGCCCCTTATGTGAACCATTCTAAAAGCTAAACCAGCCTCCTGCCAGCTTTAAGTCCCAGGAATCCTTTTCTCGAGGACGTGGGAATCGCCTCTGGGGTGCAGGCCTCGGGGAGCCCAGGGAGCACAGGCAGGAGCCTGACTCCGGGACCCCCCGGCTCCAGCCTGCAGACCCAGCTCCTGGCCAGAGGAAATCCCGGTTTTCCTTTGGATGAAGCCAGCTGGCCGGCACAGGTGATCGGCCCACGTGCCAGGTGAGCCCGTGACGGTGGCACTGCCTGGTCTTGTCACTGCTGCCTTGAGCGCGCGGCGGTGGCCGCTCCCCTGCAGGGAAGGGCGAGCTGCGGACGAGGGGGCATCAGGGACCATGAAATGCACTTCGCCTCCGGAGCGGCGACCTCACTGCCGCAAGGACACCTGCACAGGGAGTTGAGACACCGCAGGCGGCCTGGACACCGCTGTCCCCGAGCAGGATCATCTGGTCTGTTGGTCTGCGAACAAGCGGCAAATCCATGACAGTAGTACATGACACGCCTGAGTGCACTTGGAGAAGGTGCTTTCTTAGGCTTCATTTCAGGGTTTTGTAGGTGAAACGGAGTGCTGACCCGCCGCACCCCGGGACCCAGGCAGCAGGTGCCTGTCTCGGTGAATGGGTGTCTCACCGGGCCGGAGGCGGGGTCTGGGCTCAGGGTGCCCTGGGAGTGGCACCCGGCGACACCTGCCTCCGTGAGTCCCAGACGCTGCTGCTTCCTTGTGTCCCGGCGCGAACCTTCTTGGGACACTTTGGGTACAAGGGAGGGGGCCGTTAAGCAAGCTCTGCAGGGGCTTTTTTTTTTTTTTTTTTTTAAGATTTTTAAAATTTATTTATCCATGAGAGACATAGAGAGAGAGAGAGAGGCAGAGACCCAGGCAGAGGGAGAAGCAGGCTCCATGCAGGGGCCCGATGCGGGACTTGATCCTGGGACCCTGGGGTCATGCCCTGGGCCGAGGGCAGATGCTCCACCGCTGAGCCCCCCGGGCGTCCCATGTGGGGTCTCTTCTTATAGGGCGCTAATCCCATCAGGAGCACCCACCTTCATGTCCTCATCTAAATGTAATTACCTCCCACGGGTGGTGGTTAGGGCTTCGACATATGAATTTGGGGGGTCGGGGGCCCCCTTGAGCCCCCAGAATGGCCTTTGAGCAGCGAAGGGGCCTCCTGTCGCCTCAGGGCCGCTGGTGAGCTCAGCTCCCCTTCCAGCTCTGGGATGCGTTGTCCCCCGACACTGCGCCCCCCGTCGGGGCGCCCCCGCTGCAGGGAGCTGGGATCCGAGAGCAAGGCCGCTGGGCCACAGCGCATCTCGCTTTCGGCGGAGGATGGCGGGCCTGGAGCGGCCAAGGCGGGTCAGCGTTTACTTTGAGGTTTCCCTGCACTGCCAGGTGGCTTATAAGCCGGTTCCTCCTCCGTCCTCCGGGGCCGCTGGCTCCCCAAGGAGGTTCCCAGAACCGCCTCCTTCACGAACCTTCGCAGGTTGCTGTTCTCCATCTCCTTGTGCTTTGGTTTGGTTCCGCTTCAAGTCCCAGCTCCAGGTGGCTGACCCCTTCACTTGTCCTCTCTCTGGGCCCCCCAAACCTGCCACAGGTTCTTGCCCCCGCCCTGGATTTGGGGCCTGCGGCTTTCTCCAGGATACCAGGGCATGACCCAGGAGCCAGGACTGGAACATTCCAGTCCCAGTCTCAGCTTCCATAATCCGCACCCGTCTCCAGGCGCCCCCGCCAGCCGCCAGCCCAGCGCCTAGCGACTCCCCCTTCTCTTCTCTTCCCTCCGGGGTGGGAGACGCCTGCAGACAGTCTCTGAGAGAGCCCGAGAGGTGCGGGACTCCTAGGACCCTGCCTCGCGGCCTGCAGACGGGAGATGGGGCCGCGCGGTGGGTGGAGGCTGTCCAGGCTGCGGACCAGGCCGCACGCGAGAGGCCCTTCTATTTTTAAGGCCCTCTTTCTGCGAGCTCTAGCACAACTGCTATTGTGTTTAATTTTATCTTTGACATCAAATGGTTTGATATCTGCTCACTGCCTAGGAGTCTTATAACCGGGAGGTTCTTAGAAAATTGAAAGCCCTTTCACACTTTTTAAAATTTAATTCCCATAAGATCTTCGGAAGGCAGGTATTAGTCTTCCAATTGATAGGGAAGGAACAGATGCTGGGGGAGGGGTTCCTACCTCCTACCCCACCTGAGCCGCTTGCTGCGATCCTCAGCTGCCCCGCCGTTTTGACCTAAAATGCTGGGCTAACGCCAGCTGGTCTAACAACAACAAGAAAAATCACTGGCGATGTAGCCTGCGGCATTCATGCTAGTGGAAAATATGTTTCATGTCTTACCTCCTGAAAAACAAAAGTGATGTTTATGGAGGACCTCCTTCAGCTTAGAAAATGCAGTGTCCAAAGCAATTTCAGGTGTTCCTTCTTTCTTTTTTTAAAAAAAAATTTTTTTAAGTTTGAGGTATAATTGACATGACATTATGCCTGTTTATTCCAGGTGTACAGTGTAATGATTCAATATTTGTTTAAATTGCAAAATAATCACTGCGGTAAGTCCAGTTAGCATCCTTTACCACACAGTTACAAAATGTTTTTCTTCTTCTTTTTTTTTTTTTTTTAAAGATTTTATTTATTTATTTGACAGAGAGAGACCACAAGCAGGGGAGCGGCAGAGGGAGAGGGAGAAGCAGGCTCCCTGTTGACCAGGGAGCCCAATGTGGGGCTGGATCCCAGGACCTGGGGACCATGACCTGAGCCAAAGGCAGACACTTAACCGACTGAGCCCCCCAGGCACCCCCAACATGGTTTTCTTCTAATGAGACTTTCTAGATCCACTCTGCTCGCTGCTTTAGAGCCGCTGCAAATGTGTTTCGAACAGGTTACGGAGATTGATAGGATTTTATTTCCCTCATTTGTGCAATCATAACAAACGCTTTTTTAATTTTTATTTTAGAAGGAGAGAGAGAGAGAGCAGGAGGAAGGGGTAGAGGGGGGGAGAGAGAGAGAGAGAGAGAGAGTCCCACGCAGTCTCTGCACTAAGCATGGAGCCCCATGGGCTGGGTCTCATGACCCTGAGATCATGACCTGAGCTGAAACCAATAGTCAGTCCCTTAACCAACCGAGTCACCCAAACACCCCCATTCGTAACAAATACTTTTAACATTTTCTAAACATAAGGCTCCAGGAGATACATCCTTTGAGAAATATTACGAGGCAAAAATTGGAGCTGAGAATGCACATGTGCTCCCCAGGAGCTAACTCACATTATTCAAGCTCCTGGTGGATGTCATCGCCTCGTGAGCTCTGGGAGGGTGCGCTTTCTCTTCAATGTCTTCCGTCTTTCCATTTTCTTTCTTTTTTTTTAATATTTATTTATTTATTGGAGAGAGAGAAGAACAAGTGAGAGAGCATGAGCGGGGGGCAGGTGCAGAAGGAGAGGGAGAATGAGACTCCTCTCTGAGCAGGGAGCCCGATGGAGGACTCAATCCCAGGACTCTGGGATCATGACGAGCTGAAGGCAAATGCTTAAATTTGAGCCACTCTGGCACCCGGGTTTTCTATTTTCACTGGCTCCTCTTCTTCAGCCTAGAAGTGATTAAGTCCATTCCATCTACACACACACACACACACACACACACTCCTCTCAGTTTTGTGTATCCCTGTCGCTATCACCCTACTGGTTCTTTTTTTTCCACCCTACTGGTTCATTTTCTCTTTCTTCCTACTGAGCCATAGTTCATGAAGGAGTACTCTGCAATCACTGCCCAATTTCATACCTCCTTGCTCCTTGTCTCCACCATGCATTCATTCATTTGCATTCATTCAACAAACTTTTCTTCCCTGGATGCCAGGCATTGCGCGAGGTCCTACAGAAACAAAGAGAAAGGGCGTTTCTCTCCTTAAAATGCACGTGGTTTAGGGCAAAGAAATTCAAGTTGTAAAGCACAGTGGTTAAGAACACAGATTTAGGAGTTTGACTACCTGGCTTTGAATTGTCTCTCCTACTTATGAGCTGCAGCGCTGGGCAAGTGACTCTACCTCTCTGAGCTTTGGTTTTCTTAGTATCATGAGGTTCATTATAATTCCTACCACCAAAGGTTGGTACAAGGATTATACAAGGTAAAGTATATAAAACATTTAGCTCAGAGCCTGACAAATGGACTATTCAGTAATAGCGAGCGGTTTCTGTTCCCATCGCATTACAGTGGGACAAGAGCCAAATAGGGGTAGGCAAATGGGTGCTGTGCAACAGATGCGTGTTTTTCTGAACCTAGACTGGGGAGGAAGGTGAAGTCAGGGGAGACCTTCTAGAACAGAAGAATGACCTAAAATGATCCTTGAAGATCAAGTAGGAGTTAGCCCAGAGAGGGGAATGGAAGAGGAAAGCAAGGCTAACCGGGCTCAGGTAGAGGGCACTGCCAATGGAAACCAGGAGAGAGCATATAGGCCCTTCTGGAGAAATGGAGGTAGTGTGGCTGGGATGTAGGGTGAAGGGGAAATGGGCCTGTGGACACTGGAAAGGCAGGGTCTTCTCCAGCAAGGGCCTGTCCCGGCCCAAGGGCTTACCTTATACCCTGAAGGCAGTGGGGGCCTGTGGTGCACTTCACACAAGGCAGCGGCAGACCCATATTGGCTCTGGGGGAAGATCATTCTGGAAGGTGACAAAGTTCCAGGTTGTGGAGGGGCCAGGAAACCAGGCCGGGAGTATCAGTGGCTGAATGAAATGGTTAATTGTATGTGTCAACTTATCTGGGCCACGGGGTGCCCAGATATTTATTAAATATTATATCTGAGTATATCTGTGGGCATGTTGCTGCATGTGACTAGCATTTGAGTTGGTGGACGGAGTAAAGGAGATTGCCCTTCCTGATGTGAGGGGGCCTCATCCCATCTGCTGAAGGCCCGAACAGAATAAAGAGCCTGAGTAAGAAAGAATTCTCTGAGTGTCTTTTGAATTGGGACATTGGTCTTCTCCTGCCTTTGGACTGGGACTTGGACTTGGACAGGAACTTACACCATTGGCCCTACCAGTCCTCAAGACTTCAGACCAGAATGGAGCTCTACTATTGACTCTCCTGAGTCTAGACTTTTCAGTCTCCATAATCACACGAACCGATTCCTTATAGTAAGTCTCTTTACACACACACACACGCACACACACCCTACTGGTTCTGTTTCTCTGGAGAACTGTGACTATGCTGGCGGAGCCCTATAGCCCTTCAATCTTCATCCATGTCTGCTTCCGAGCTTCCCTCCTTCCCACCTACCCTTGATATTTCGAGCCAAGTTATCTTTCTAATATATATGCAAGCAGGGCAGCCCTCCCTTGATGTTCTCTCTAATTCTCAGTTATCTATGATGCCCAATTCCTAACCTGCAATAAGAGGTCCTTCAAAATCCAGGCCCGACCTCTTGGTTCAGCCTTCCTCTGTTTCCTCGTGCCAGTAACACCAGTATCACCATTCTAAACTCACTACAGTGTTTCATGCATTTGTGCCTCTCGTACCCACTCTTCCCATTGTCTGGAATGCCCCCCCTTTTTTTTCTCTCTCTAGCTGGCTAACCACTAGTTAGCAACTGAGGTTCAGGCAACTCCATCCCTGACTCCTCAGACGTACACAGCCTGAACTCCACTCCATTGTGTACGTTCCTGCCCTGTAGCAGGTATTACATCTTTTCATAGGAATCCGTGTATAGTCTATTTCTATCAATTGAGAGAGGGCTTCTCAAGGGCATAGAGTGTGACAGCTTAAGTGTTGGATCCTAAGGGCCTGCAGGTAGTAAGGACTCAAGCCCCTAAGCACTGAAATACTGGGTGCAGACAGATTTACAAATATATGCAAAAATGGATAAAAGAGACAAAAAAAGTAAAAGTGATGGCATAGACCCCACTAATCACAGCTCATTCTCCTCTTTAAATATCCTGTTAAATGAGCGTCACAATCCTCTTTCCCATCCACATTTTACTACCAGCCAATAAGCAAATACGGGATTGTTTTCATAAGATTATTTTTCTTTTCTTCTTGTCAAGTTTCATCCTGTTTCTATTTGGGCTTAAAGAGTCTGGACTAGATTTCAGAGATTGTTGCTCTCCCTCTCTTTTTTTTTTTTTGCTTTTATTTTATAATGGAGAAATTCCAGGAACTTATTTTGGGGCTTTTAGGACATTTGCTCATAGCACTATTTAATGTACAGTTACCTTTTTAGGAAAGGCAGATTTTTTTGAAAAATATCCTTTAATCTTTTGAGTTATAACTAAATACGTATTCAGAGTTTTAAAAATCCAGCTCCGCAAGTTGTGCCAGAGTGCGGGAAGACTTTATAGAGGAGTTACGCTTTTTAACAAACATTAGGAGCATATGATGCCGAGATGCAGGGGCAGGCAAACCGACTGTGGCAAGTGACGATTGTGGACCTGAGAAGTTTCTCATCACGACTCCCACGAAGCAAGAGGAGAAAAAGCCAGAGTGTAGGATCTTTAGAATGAAACCACAGCAGGGGCCACAGAGGTTGGTTCAATTATTTTAAAAGCAACGTGAAGACTGAAAGATGCTTTTAACATTCTGAGTACATAAAAATAGTTGGCCTCGGTGTTTTGATGTGCTGAACAATTGGGGAAATGAGTATTTCCACCATGGCCAAAAGCCTGCACATTTTTCTTATGACTCATCTTGTATCTGAATTCTGAAAGCTTGGTTTGTGGAAGAAGTGGAGCCTCCACACTCTCATTTCCAGTTAATCTCTGTCGATATAAAGTCGGGCTGCACTTCGGGGTGAGTTTTGTGTGACAGTTCTATTCAGAGTATATTTTTGAGGGTCCTTGATATTTGGGGTCAAAAGTGGTTTTTCATCTCTAAATTTTCTAAGAATGTAGACACAATATGGTGTGTAGGAAACAGCAACAACCACAGCACTATACTCCCTCTTGTTCTCTGTACTGTGAACTGTATACACCAATATCCAGATCTCGGGCAAGTAATTAGTATTTCTGAGTTTCGTGTTCTTCATCTGTAAAGTGGGGGAATATACCACCTCACTGGTTTGTTGCAGGAGTTACATGAGTGAATATATGTAAATAGCTTATCGCAATGTCTAACACATACTCGTTGTTCAATAAACAGTAGCTGTAAAAAAATAAAATAAATAAAAATAAATAAATAAACAGTAGCTGTTACCGTGGTGGTTGCTCATATTATTAATAGTTTAATACAAGGAACATTGACCTGGAAATGGGAAAAACTAAGTTTTCAAAAAATAACTACTGAACCTATCACTAAGCCGATTTTGCTTATTTTAGCAATTTTGAGCCATAATTTTTTCATCTTAAAATGAGGAGTTTTGCCCAGATAACTTTCCCACTTGATGACTTATGTCTCCACAAATAAATTGGTCAGTGTAGTGAAGTTCTTCATCCTCATCCCCTGGAGTCCCTGCACCTTTCCTGACATAGTCTTCAACCACAAGCAAGTCTTGTGTCCAGTGTCACATGGAGCTCCTGTGTCCGACTCCACACTGGCCAACTCCATGTAGGTGAAGGATAGCTCTGAAGATTATCAGAGGAAAATACTTTTTCAGGTAATAATTTTTAAATCCAAGGACATAATATCTAGAAACACATTTTAATACTAGTGGGTAGCACAAATAGCGTTCAGACTTGTCTCCAAGGGATACCGTTCCATTGTCAGTGAGAGCAGAAGATTGATGCCTTTGCCCCATAGTCCTTGACAGAATTTAACCATTTTTATGGAAATAAAGGAGTTATCACCCGGGGAAATAAAATTCTCCGGACTGATTCTAGTTAAGGGCAGGCATCCGTAACAGTACAATAATTACCCCTTGCATCTGTATGGCTTGTTGCCTCTACAAAGCCTTTTGTCACACATTTATGCCATTTCACTCCCCAGAGCAGCCATACAAGGCAGGTGGGGCAGCTGAAATAAGGAAGCTGAGATCCAGAGAGGTTGTGTGACCTGCCTGAGATGACACTGTGTATAAAGACGTGTGTTACGCCAGACGGAGCCATGGCTCTCTGGCTCCATGGGACACCGAGGAGCCCGCTGACACTGCGACTGAGCAGCAGCAACTCTCTCTCCTCACTAGTTTCCTTGGAAACTGGCAAAACACTCAGCATCTCTGTCAGATAAAACTAAGCAAAGAAAAGTTTTCCAAGAAGGATCTATGTATGGGTCAGCTTCCCAAGAGGGCCCGCCAAGATACATGTATGGGGTAAGGGGAGCAGAGACTGTCCTCCGTCTCTGTTGAGACAGACCCTTATCATCCTTCTTAATGGACATTTTTAAAAGAGCTGTTGAGCTGTTCACATTCCAATGTGCACAAAAATCACCCGCAGGGCGTCATACTCCATTCAAAAGCACAGTCACTCATGACATTTTATGGAGCAATCTTTCTGCTTATTATAGAGGAAAACTGGAGCATGTAAGCATTTTATTAATTGAATGAATCAAATACAAAAACAAAATTCAGGTCCATGAATCAGGAGTTAGATCGTCTTGGCCTGTTCCTAACTTGGCTTCGTCAGTTCTGCAGCTAGAAGACAATGACAGACGACTTGCCTCTCTCTGACTGTCCTTGCTCTGGTCTGAATCATAAAGGATCTTTCTATGGCTTCTCTCCGGATATGCCCTGCTCACCCAGAACATCGGAGTGGGGAGCCCTGGTTGAGGGTATTGGGTGGGTTTGCCCATCGGTCACTCTGACAGGGAACTACAGACTAGCACTGTTGGCTCTTGAGCCCTTGAGTCTAGACTGAACAGGCCCAGGGGGCCTTCACAGCTGGAAGGCCAGGGATGCCCTTGTCCCCCTCCGGGGAATCAGCCAGCTGAGAGGGCCCAGAACTGCTCTTGTGCTGCTGGCAGGCACTGAATACATTCCCCAAGTGAAGAGGGAGAAAAAGGAAACCCTCAGAGGCCCTCACTCCATCTCCTCCTCACCCTGTTGCAGGCAGGCCTGCAGCCCGGATGTGTAAGCTACATCGTGTTTGAACAGTGCTCTCGAGCCTTAGATGGTGCGGCCAGCAGTGAGGTTTGGGGACGACACATCACTACAGAGCTTCAGCTCCCAAATATCCAAGCATGAGGGCCCTCTTGATGGGGCGAGGCCCACAATGCCCCAGGAGTCCATAAAAATATGGCTCTAAAGCCTGGACCCATTTCACCAACTTTCCAAAGATTGGGATCCCTTATTCCAGCTCTAGCCTAAAGTCCTCAGACTAGCCTTGTTTTCTGTTTTGCACTATGAGTTTCCATCTGCTAATCTGTGCAAAGCCTGGCATTTCAAAATCCAAAGTCATCTGAATGAGAAGGCTACAGGCAAACTGTGAATACGTTCCCCCATTAACCTCCAAGGAGATTTAAAGAGAACATCAGTGTCCATTTACCAACGATCAACACAAGCCCCTTTGCCTTTACCCTTGTCTGCAACCCCATGAGGTAGGCGCTGTTATTATTCCCACTTCACAGATGAGGAAGCAGACTCATCAGTACGGAATAATTAAGTGTATGTAGGGAGTGAAAGGTGGTGAGTACAAGGTGGTGCCACATGGAACCCAGGATCCTGCTTCCAGCTAAAGCAGAGCCTCCAGAACTCTTATCCAGCTGCTCACCTGCTGCCTCCCCACTGCTATGGGCTGTACCCCGTGTTCTATAAATGCAACAGCCCCACAGCTTCTCTCCGCAGCAATGGGAAACACAGGCAAACCCAGAAAAGAAGAAAGTCAGTAAGATTCACGGGGTGTGATGGGGCTCAGTCTTAGTGTGCAAGGGGTGAGAGATGAGGCTGCGAGTGAGTGAGTGCACACACACACACACGCACACACACGCGCACACACACATACTTGCTGAGTCTAGAAACACGAAGATGAGACGACCTGTCTGGGCCTTCACACCTCCACCGGGTGCTGCCCAGGAGAGCCCGGCCTTGCTCTTACCTCGTCCCACTACTCAGCAGCCCCCGTCACTGTCCGCCAGCCCTCCTAGTACTTTCCACCTTCCCAGCTCTCCTTTCTCTCGGGGCCCCTCCGCCCTCGGGGTGGATTAGCTCCCCTCTCCTGCTCTGCACCAGCTCCTCTGGACTCCTGCTTTGGTTTCCTCCTCTGGTCGCTGCGGCACCCACTGTATCTGCTCTTTGCCAAGTTACTAAGAACAGGAGTTCAGTGAGGGCAGCCTAGACCAGATCGGCTTGATGCATCCCTTGAGCCAGCAACCAGCTCACCCCTGAGGTGGGCACCAAAATGCCAACGTGAGCCTCTGCAACATGCTCTGAATCCCTGCCCCACCTGGTTACTACTTTACCTCCCCAGTCTCAGTTTCGTTATCTGTATCATGAGTACGGTAACCCCTTCCTCAAAGAGCTAGAAGTAGTTAGTGAGAAAATGCCATAAAGACTCAGTATGCGACACCTGAAACAGTCCAAGCTGTTACGAATATTGTCATAATGACTTGACATGCTCCTCACCCAGGTAGCAGGGCTCCAGAGCCCCCAGTTTCCCATAACCACCAAGCTAAACATAACATAAGCCAGACTGTGTCCTGCTCTCCTGCACTGAACATACCCTGGAGGAGAGAGAGAGAGAGAATCTTAACGCAGAAGAGAGGGAGGGGGCACCCGGGTGGCTCAGTCAGTGAAGCGTTGGCCTTCGGCTCAGATCATGATCTCAGGGTCCTGGGATCGAGCCCCCCGTGGGACTCCCTGCTCAAGGGAACCTGCTTCTCCTTCTCCCTCTGACCCTCCTAGCCGCTGGTGCTCTCTCTCTCTCTCTCTCTCTGTCTCAAAGAAATAAGTCAAATATTTAAAAAAGTAAAAAATAAAATAAAAGAAGAGAGGGAGCAATCAGGGAGACCCTGCCAGAGTAGGTAGTTTTAATAGAGACAGCTTTCAGAGGAAGAAACTACCATGAGCAAAGACAAAGGCCTGAAGGACAGAAGATTCCTGGTGGGAGGAACACTGATGATGAGGGTGGAGCTGGATCATGAGGAGCCGAAAACACCAAGCCAAGGAAACTATTTTGAGATCAAAAGGGAGCTACCTAAGGTGTAGGTCAACCCTGGAGCTATTCTGGGTGGCTGCATGTGCGTGGAGGTTGCTCAGGAGAGAGGAAAGCTCTAGGCAGGAAGATCAAGAAGGTCTATCATTTGGGTTTTCCATATACAGGATCATATCATCTGCAAAGAGGGAGAGTTTGACTTCTTCTTTGCCAATTCGGATCCCTTTTATTTCTTTGTGTTGTCTGGTTGCTGAGGCTAGGACTTCTAGTACAATGTTGAACAGCAGTGATGATAGTGGACATCCCTGCTGTGTTTCTGACCTTAGGGGAGAAGTTCCCAGTTTTACCTCATTGAGAATGATATTAGCTATGGGCTTTTGTATATGGCTTTTATGATATCAAGGTATGTTCCCTCTGTCCTTACACTGTGAAGAGTTTTAGTCAAGAAAGGATGCTGTCGTTTGTCAGATGGTTTTTCTGCATCTATTGAGAAGATCACATGGTTCTTGTCCTTTCTTTTATTAATATGATTGTGTCACATTGAGTGACTTGTGGATGTTGGACCACCCTTGCAGCCCAGGAATAAATCCCACTTGGTCGTGGTGAATAATCCTTTAATGTACTATTGGATGCTGTTGGCTAGTATTTTGGTGAGAATTTTGGCATCTATGTTCATCAGGGATATTGGTCTGTAATTTTCCTTTTGGGTGGGGTCTTTGTCTGGTTTTGGGATCAAGGTAATGCTGGCCTCCTAGAAAGAGTTTGGAAGTTTTCCTTCCATTGCTATTTTTTGAAACCGCTTCAGAAAAATAGGTATTAATTCTTCCTTAAATGTTTGGTGGAATTACCCTGGGAAGCCATCTGGCCCTGGACTCTTGTTTGGAAAACCCAAAAGACTCGACACCCAAATATCTAGACCTCATACAGGAATTCAGCAAAGTGGCAGGATATACAGTCAATGCACAGAAATCAACTGTATTTCTATACACTAACAATGGGACAGAAGAAAGAGAAAGGAAGGAGTCAATCCCATTTACAATTGCACCAAAAATCATAAGATACCTAGGAATAAACCTAACCAAGGAGACAAAGGGTCTGTACTCAGAAAACTATGGAACACTCATGCAAGAAATCAAAGAAGACACAAAGAAATGGAAAAACATTCCACACTCATGGATTGGAAGAACAAATATTGTTAAAATGTCTATGTTACCTAGAGCAATCTATACATTCCATGCAATCCCTACCAAGATACCATCAAATTATTTCACAGAGTTGGAACAAATAATCCTAAAATTTGTATGGAACCAGAAAAGACCTTGAATAGCCAAAAGAATGTTGAAAAGAAAACAAAAACTGGTGTCATCACAATTCCGCACTTCAAGCTGCATTACAAAGCTGTGATCATCAAGACAGTATGGTCCTGGCACAAAAACAGATTCATAAATCAATGGAAAGGAATAGACAACCCAGAAATGGACCCACAACAATATGTTCAACTAATCTTTGACAAGGTAGGAAAGAATATCCAATGGAAAAAAGTCGGTCCCTTTAACAGATGGTGTTGGGAAAATTAGATAGCCAAGTGCAGAAGAATGAAATGGGACCACTTCCTCACAACACACACAAAAACAGACTCAAAATGATGAAAGATCTAAAAGTGAGGCAGAACCCATCAAAATCCTAGAGGAGAACACAGGCAGCAACCTTTGTGACCTCGGCCACGGCAACTCTTTCCTAGACAGGTCTCCAAAGGCAAGGGAAACAAAGGCAAAGTGAACTATAGGGACTTCCTCAAGATAAAAAGCTTCTGCACAGCAAAGGAAACAGTTGACAAAACCAAAAGACAATCTACAGAATGGGAGAAGAGATTTGCAAATGACGTATCAGATAAAGGGCTAGTATCCAGGATCTATAAAGAACCTATCAAACTCAACACCCAAGAAACAAATAATCCAGTCAAGAAATGGGCAGAAGACATGAACAGAAATTTCCCAAAAGAAGACCTAGACATGGCCAACAAGCACATGAGAAAATGCTCCACGTCACTCGGCATCAGGGAAATACAGATCAAAACCACAATGAGATCCCACCTCACCCTAGTGAGAACGGCTACATTAAGAGTCAGGAAATGACAGATGTTGGCGAGGATGCAGAGAAAGGGGAACCCTCTGCACTGCTGGTGGGAATGCAAGCTGGGGCAGCCACTCTGGAGAATGGTATGGAGGTTCCTCAAAAAGTTGAAAATGGAGCTACCCTGTGACCCAGCAAGTGCACTACTGGGGATTTACCCCAAAGATACAGATGCAGTGATCCCGAGGGGCGACCCACACCCCAGTGTTTATAGCAGCATTGTTCACAATAGCCACACTGTGGAAAGAGCCCAGATGTCTGTCAACAGATAAGTGGATAAAGAAGATGTGGTCTATAAATACAATGGAATATTCCTCAGCCACCAAAAAAGAAAACGAAATCTCGGCATCTCCAACAACGTGGTTAGAACTAGAAGATATTATGCTAAGTGAAATAAGTCAATCAGGGAAAGACAATTATCATATGATCTCACTCATATGTGGAATTTAAGAAATGAAACCGGATCACAGGGAAAAAGAAGGGGGAAAAGATGAAATCAGAGAAGGAGACAAACCATAAGAGATTCTTAATCATAGGAAACAAACTGAGGGTCACTGGAGAGGAGCAGGGTTGGGGGATGGGGATAACTGGGTGATGGGCATGCAGGAGGACACGCGATGTGCTGAGCCCTGGGTGCCATGTAACCGACGAATCACTGAACTCGACCTCTGAAACCAATAATACATGTTAATTAACTGAATTCGAATAAAAAAAATTTTTTTAATAAAATAATTTTTTATTGGTGTGCAATTTACCAAGATACAGAATAACACCCAGTGCTCATCCCGTCAAGTGTCCCCCTCAGTGAAAAAAAAATTTTTTTTTAAAGATCTATCATTTTAAGCCAGGCTTGTCTCAGTTGCTGTGACAGAGATGGTAGGAGTGGCGTAGAAATCTCAGGTCCCAGATTTGAACTGCGAAGGGAAGGGAGGGTGGAGCGCGGTCGGTCAGAACCCTGTTGCTTTGACTAATCAAGCCAACGGCCAGTGAAGGAATGCAGTAAATCAGTCAACTTAAACACAAAATATTTCCTAGACTCAAAACAGGAAGAGCAAGAACATAACTGCAGGTATTATGCTGTCAAAAGTAGGACTGAATCAATGAAAGGGGAACTGCCATTCTAGAAACAGTGAAAAAGAAAATAAACAGAAGCATGGAGAGGCCGAAGTTGGCAGCATCCGGAGGCCGGGATTCGATGACCCCACAAATTCAATTTCCCATCACTGCACTGGGGATATTTGACCCTACTGGGGGTCTTCATGTCATTAGCCTCTCACTTTGTCTCCGACTCTCCTTGCTCTGACTTGATGCTCACAGACACCCTTTCCGGGTGTAATTGTGCTTTGCGTGTGCATCCTCCTACAGAGGAACTAACCACTGAGCCGCCAACACTCAGGTCTGGGACCTTTGGCAAGAGAGGACGGAGCGTGGTGGTTAAAGGGTACAGTTCCTGAGCCTAGGACCTTCCCAGTTGCGTGACTTGGGGCAAATTATTTCAAAGCGCTACAACTCAATCCCTTATCTGTAAAATGGAGGTGACCAGGGCACCATCTCAGAGGGCCATCCCGAGGAGTAAATGGCATAATGCGAGGAGATATCTAGGGCAGTGTCTGTATACAGTAGGTGCTTAATAAGCCATAACTATGATTATGACAGATCTCCTGGAAAACTGATAACTGATGGTACCGTGATTTATGCATCAGTGTCTCATGAGGGTGGGGACTGCGAGCCAGTTCCTTTTTCTGTGGAACTGATAAGATTGTTTCTAGCTACGTGAAGCTGAGAACCAAATCCTCCACCGCGGTGGATTCGTTTGCGTGTCTGTTTCCTGCAAAATCTTTGTGACTCTTTGACAAGAGTTTGTGCCTCACTGTCTCAGGGTCCCTAGTGCCCAGAAAGGTCCCTGGCACGTTGTATGTGCTCAATACATTTTTATAGCATTGAAAGCTATGACCCTGACATCACCGCTGGTCTACTTTAGCGCTGCCCGGTAAACAAGGAATTGGTAGCCACATTTTATTTATTTTTAAAATATTTTTAGCTGAGTGAAATAAGTCAATCGGAGAAGGACAAACATTATATGTTCTCATTCATTTGGGGAATATAAATAATAGTGAAAGGAATATAAGGGAAGGGAGAAGAAATGTGTGGGAAATATCAGAAAGGGAGACAGAACGTAAAGACTGCTAACTCTGGGAAACGAACTAGGGGTGGTGGAAGGGGAGGAGGGCGGGGGGTGGGAGTGAATGGGTGACGGGCACTGGGGGTTATTCTGTATGTTGGTAAATTGAACACCAATAAAAAATAAATTAAAAAAATAAAAAATAAAAATAAAATAAAATAAAATAAATTAAAAAAAAAAAGTAGCAGTGAAAGAGGAAGAATGGGAGGGCCACAGTGTTGGTCTTAGGAAAAGAAGGCCATGTGGCATTTATAGCCTTATATGTCAAGATATGGATGGCAATTTCATGACAACATATATAAAATATAGTCTTTAATTTCCTGGGGGTCAATCTTACTCAACTTGAGCTATCCATCATATAATTAACTTCCTCTATGAAAAAAGCCTCCAATTCACGATACTTTTTAGCCATGTTATAGAGACTGATGCTCTCTTCAAATGGAATAAATTTTAATTAAAGACTCAAGAAATGAACACATTGTAAAGGGTTAATAGACCTCATAGAAAAAACCTTTCATGTTTCCAGAAGTCAATGTTTTGCTTCATGACTTAAATTAATCCTCCTGCATTTCTACTATTTACTGAATTCAAATGGTTTTGCTGAGGGACTGTGGTATTCTCAGAATTGTGTTTTAATATGTATACCAGGAAGTCATTCCCAAAAAAGCCACTTAGTTATTATACATTCATGTGTTGTATCAGTTTGTTTGTTTTTTTCTAATTAACAATCAGCTGCAATCAAAAGAAAGGATGAGAAACAAAAGACAATCTAAGATAACAAGACTCACTTTCGAGGCTCTTGAAAAGAACTCAGGAAAGCATTAGTCTTTACTGTTAATTAAAAATAATCTTACTTCCCCAAGGAAAAAGAATTCATAAATGTTTATCATTGAATAACTGATAAAAACTAAGGATAACTTCTTCTGAAGTTCTAACAAAATCCTTTTTTTTCCTTTTTATTATCAGGCATGGTTGTGCAAAGCTCTGAGGAAGTGTAAGTCTAATCATTGACGAACTAGGATTGGGGTACTTCACTGACGTTCTTCGCATATTCTAGTTTCAGAAACAGAAAAACCTCCAAAAGTTCTTTGTGTCTGTGTAATTCTTCTTCCTCCCTTCTTTATTCCCAAAATATTTAGAAAATGAATTACTGTAATTTATTGTAAAACCCAGGAAATTTTTGAAAACAAAAGAGGGTGTTGTTAAGAATTATTCTAGGACAACTGATATGACTGGGATATAGTATTACCCTATTTACAGAGTACTTTGAATTCATCTTTCTCTTATTATAACTGTAGAAAATGATTTATAACCTCCTTCTGGTAGCACTTTCAAAAAAATAAATTAAATATTTTTAAAAATTATTTTTAAAGAGATCATATTTATTTATTTGAGAGAGAGAGAGAACATGAGGAGGAGGATGGTCAGAGGGAGAAGAAGACTCCCTGCTGAGTGGAGAGCCTGATGTGGGGCTCAATCGTGACCTGAGCCGAACGTCGACACTTAGCAGATGGAGCCACCCAAGTGCCCTGGTAGCCACATTTTAGAAAGCAAAAAGATTAAGTGGAATTGACCATGAGGATTTATTTTTTTTTAAGATTTATTTATTTTTATTTTATTTTATTTTATTTTGTTTATTTTATTTTATTTTATTTATTTATTTTAAAGAGAAAAATGAGGAGGGCAGCGGGAGAGGAGAGAATCTCAAGCCGACTCCCCACTGAGCATAGAGCCTGGTGTAGGGCTTGATCGCACAACCACGAGATCACGGCCTGAGCCAAAATCAAGAAAGACACGTAACTGGCTGAGCCACCCAGACACTTCTGTTGCTCATACCTTTTTTTTTTAAATCTTTTTTCCCTCCAGTCTTATTGAGAAATGACTGACATACATCATTGTGTTCAGCGTGGAAGTTTGATTTACATATATTCTGAAGTGATTGCCACAGTAGGTTTAGTTAACATCCGTCTTCTCATACAAATACAATAAAAAGGAAAGAAAAATTTCTCCTCGTGGTGAGAGCTCTTAGGATTTACTCTCTTGCCTGCTCCCTATATCCCACACGGCAGCCTCAGCCCCAGTCACCACGCTGGGCCGCACACCCCTACTCCTTATCTTCTTCAACGGGAAGGTTGTACCTTTTCACCACCTACTTCCACATCAGCCCATTTAGCTGTTTGGCTGTTGGTCGCTCCCACTGGATTCCCTAACAACCTACCAACAGGGTAAGTACCAGAACCTCTAATTAGGGCCAGAGAGGTAAAGGGACCTTTGCAAGGCTGCCATAGCAAGTTCCAGGCTTCCTGGCTGCAGCCTTCTCACTAAGGATAGTGTGATGAGCAAGAGAGTCTGAGAATGACCCTGGTGACCTGGACAGGAGCCAGCGATGAGACTCCTGGTGACGGCCGAAGAGCTGCATCTAAGCTCCGCTTCCCCTGGGAAGGCTAGTGTCCTTCTCCTGGTAGGAGGACTGCAACATCCTACAAACCCTAGTTCCTCAGCTGCTGGGCAGCTGGCTTTTCCAGCAACTTCTGTAAACACCTGGGCCTCCAAGTCCAGACTGCCTGGAAGGGCTGCCCGAGTCTGCCTCCAGCCACAGGGCAGCTTTCTTATACTTGTTTTCTAGAAAAAAAGTGGAATCAGGGTGTTGGAGGGGGGATTGTTCCTTATTGGAATACCAACCCTGACTACAAGTCTTGCAAGGCCCCCTCGCCTGTCTCTCTGAGGGCCCATGGGAGGCAGTGAATCCATGTCTTCTCTTTCTTTGTGACCTGCCTCAGATGTTTCCCCTTTCCTCAATAAAGAGTATCCCTTAACCTAAACCGAGCAAGGTTGTGGCACTCATTCCAAACCTGACTCACAGCGGGCGGTGACCCAGAAAGGATCCAGCTTGCACAACAGTCAGACAGCCCACTTTTTAAATGTAGGTCGAAGGATGTAAGCGCCATTCGATCGTCCCCACAAGTGCAAAGCTATTAGTACAGTGATGCAGGAGAAAACGCACGTAACAATGACTCGCCCATATTTAAAATTTTTGCCTTCAAGTTGTGCGTATCCATTCCAGTCATCCTTTCTTCTGCAACAAAATAGCATATAAATAAACACACATCAATAAGTGTGTCATATACATGTTGTTTTATCCAAGACTTCTGTGTTCTTTCTGCTGCCTCTGGCCTCTGCTTTAGATACACACACACACACACACACTCACTCACCCCACTCACTTTCTCTCTGGCAATAGTTCACCAACGCCATTGCCGAAGAAGCTCGATTTCTGTAGTGATTCTGAATATTGAAATTCTAGGGGGCATCAGGAACATTCTTCCTCCCTAATTCCCCTGACCCTACAGTTTCTCTCAGGGGATCAAGGACATGTGAGCTCTCACAGTGACCAAAGACAAAGTATCTTTTAATAAAGAAGCAGGTTTCTCAGTAAGGTGTTACTCTACCTTCATGAGTATTCCTTTGATTGGTCTTTGGAATATTCTCCATCTTAACCCTCCCCTGATCGCCCCATATTTGCAGATCCACTTTCAGTATCATCCCTCCCCTGAAGTCTCTCTCTGGCCAAGGGCTCCCAGGAGCCCCTTCTCCAGCACTTGCTGATTGCATAGCAGTTATTGCTCATACAGCATCACGGAACAACACATGCAGACTTGCATGCGAGCTGGAGAACAGAAACCACGACAAATGCTTCGGTGTATCCTCCCACCTAGAGCAATAGTTGATCGGCTTTGATGTCAAGCAATAGCTAATGAAAGAAGAGGAAAGAAATTCTTTTTTTATTTTTTATTTTATTTTATTTATTTATTTTTTTTTAATTTATGATAGTCACACACAGAGAGAGAGAGAGAGAGGCAGAGACACAGGCAGAGGGAGAAGCAGGCTCCATGCACCGGGAGCCCGACATGGGACTCGATCCCGGGTCTCCAGGATCGCGCCCTGGGCCAAAGGCAGGAGCTAAACCGCTGCGCCACCCAGGGATCCCGAAATTCTTAAGAACAATAGTTTTGTTTGTTTTCTATGACTTCGAGCCCAGTGGCTCATATTTCTGGAAATATAAATTTCTACTTACTTACTCAATTCATTCTGGTTCCTCAACAGCCACCGGTAATCATGCTTCTCTTGTCTTCATGACAGTGTTATGTGTAGACGAGAAAACCTTCACGTATTTTTTCAGGAGCTAAAAGGAGCTACTCTACCTCCAATATCATTAACTTTTATGGTATCCAGAATACCCCCTGAGATTAAATAGAAAACTAGAAAAATAAAAATACAAAACTCATAATGATTTCTTTCATCGCCCTATCAAATATTTTCACCTCATTTTACATGTTCATTACTTTCTCTCATTACTCCCCGACCAGGATGGCTAAAATTAAGCAAGAATGACAATATATAACATGCTAATGAGAATATAGAGCAACCGATTAGTGGTGGGGTTGTAAAATGATACAGCACTTCAGAAAAATGTCACAGTTTTTTGTAAGACGAAACACATGCTGATCTTATGATCCAGGATCTCGGCTCCTCAGTCTTTATCCAACAAAAATGAAAATACACTTCCACCAAAAGACATACAAGAATGCTCATGGAGCCTTATTCCAGGTATTGATCTTAGAGAGTGGATACACATACCGTGGTAAATTTAACAAATGGAAAGCTGCTCGACAACCAAAAGGGATGAACTAATGACACAGCAACCACTTGGATGAATAGTGACTGGGATAATAGTAATGTCATTTTGATTGGAGTCTCCATTAAACAGTTGTGTACATTTGTCAAAACTTAGGGAATGTTTGCTTAAAATGTGCTTGTATCATTGTGCACCTAAAAAACAGCGGTAAATAAAATGAAACTCTAGTTAATGAAATGCACATTGAAGTATTTAGGGGGAACTGATGTTTGCAATTTACTTTGAAATGTAGCCAAAAATTTGATGGATTGATGGCTAGGGATGGACAGGATAGAGTATATTAACACACTATGATACAATCTGGGTGGTGAGCACATGGATGTTGAGTATAAATTCCTCTGAATTTTCTTACGTTTGAAAATTTGCATAATAAAATATTGACTAAGGGCTCATTAGCTTCTCTTATCTTCCAAAATCAGTACATTGTCCTTTTCAAGTTTCCTTTGGTCCTCACGGTTCCTGGAAGCACAAACACAGCCTTGAGCCTAGAGCTACCCATGAGATGTGATTTCAGAGACTCCAGGAAGCTTTCTTTGCTCGGCGTCTCCCCTGCCACAACTGAATTTTCTATTAATGATTTTTTTTCCTTTAGATCTTGATAATTTTACTTATTAGAGTGAATGTCTTTTTGTGGATCGTTTTGGAATATATGAAAATATGAAAGCCAGTTTCTCTTCTTATTAAAAAAAAAAAAAAGATTTATTCCTTTAGACCCAGAGGGCATTTGGAGCATCAGAAATCTCCTATGAAAATGAAAAGATCTCCAGGTCAGAGAAGTAATTTCAGCCTAGAGGGAATTGCTTGTCAAATAACAGAAAGCAGAACTTTTCGTTACAGTAAATAAAATATAGAGGAGATGAGGACAAGAAAGGAGAAAGAGAATCTGTACAGGAGGTTAAGACGAGTCAAGAGCAAACCATAATCTACAGTTTTTCCTGGGCCATGCATGGCTCATCAGTAGAGGACAGGCCTCATTCCTGCTCCTCAGGCCACGACAGCCAGAAACTAGAAATGAGGTCAAGATAAGGGTCATCAGAAAAGGTTTCTCTGACTCCAGCCGTCCTTGCTCTATGGAATGCTCAGTTCTCTGGGTGTCTCCTAGTTTGTCTGGGAGTCCCGAGAGGGAGTCTCATGTGTGCTTGAGAATGAGTCCTCTCTCCTGCCTTGACTTGCTGAGGCTGTTGAGCTCCTCCTGGACATTCCGTCGAAGCCTGTGTCAAAGGCCTGGATGCCTGACCCAGGTGATTTCCTCTCCCATATCAATTCTGGTCCAGAAGCTAGCTGGGTTCAGCACCCCCAGCACCACCCCCCATACACCCTTCACCTCTAAACCTCCACGTCTTCCCTGGAGCCTTCACTAAAACTCTGTTTTGTTCTTTTTATTGCAGCCTCTTCTCAGGCCTTGGGTATGATCATGGGCACAGGGCTGGGGCCATCTGAGGGACAGACAGGGACTGTACTGAGGTGTCCCCACCTGTCTCACAGACTCACTGTCCTTGGGCAATCGTATCACTGTCCTCTCTCTCTTATGATGAATTATCACTTCGCTTAGGAAGCTTTTTGGTTTTGGCACATTGGCCCCTAACCATCTCTTGTTTAGTTTTTTTCAGGCAAAACAGAATACTCTGGACATCCCAGCTGAATTTGACAGATGGGACCTCAGCTTCCAAATAAAAACAAATGGATGCATACTTCCATTTATGCCCCTTCCACCAAGAGATAGAGTCGTATCACTTCACCTCCTTGCATGTGAGTTGGGCCATGTAATTTGCTTTGGCCAATGACACACTAGCAAATGGTACACAAACAGAGGCCTGAAAAGAGTTTGTGCAGCCACGTGGGTGAGTCCAGGTGGGGCCAGTGGTAGAACCACCTAGCTGAGCTCAGTTCAAACTGCCAACACCCAGAATCATGAGTTACTTGATGATTGCTTTTTTTTAAGTCACTAAGTTGTGGAGTTATTTGTTACACAGCCATAGGTGACTGATACACTGTTGGAAAAGAGGAAGATGGAATGTGGAATTGAAGGAATGAGTATCCATAATTGATGGATAAGATCAAATCTAAGTTCTTCTTCAGATACTGAAATTCTATGATTTGATAAGAAATCCCCAATATCTGTAGCAAGTATGATACCAAGTATACTACAAGTATAATACTTAAATTATAATTTAAGACCATATCTTCTTTTCTTCTCTGTTTTATATTGCAAATTCCAGAGATACACAATGTGTGACCAGAAAGAACTAGGGCTGATTACCGCCACATAGATCTCATTACTTCTTGACCACACCTTGCTCTGCTGCTGCTAGGGCAGTACCTTTCTTGAATTGTGCGCCGCTCGTAAATGTTTCCTTTGTGTGATTCACACTCCAATCTTGAATAAGAGCTAGACGCATAAAGAGTTGAGATTTATGTGCAAATTAATCTTTTAATAAAAAGAAATCACTTGCAAAGTCACACACGACCATAAAGGAATGTCGCTGCTATAACCCTAAAGGAAATTGTCCCCAGGCTTCCATCCAGTACAATGCAATTTTCAGCAATGAAGACAGAGCCTTGGCAATAAGAGGTAATAATGGAAATGCTGACAAACCCATAACTCCCACTGCTGAAGGAATGACAGAGATAGACACAAATAATAACAACACAGTGTGGATTCCCAATGTTTTCATCTTGTATTGGCAGCCGGTGACGTAACGGGCTTTCATAAAGGCAATGCTATAATAAAATGACCAACTGCTTACCTATATAATTTCTGGAAGTCAGGAAAAATAAACACTATTTAATCTCCGGTAAGATTTCATTTCCCTGAGGCTTTTGCTTCCTGCCACAAGTTGGAGATTTCTCAGATGGGACACCACCTTGTCCTGGTTTACAGACACCTGGTGTGTCTGCATTAGGTCACTTGGAGGGAGATGCAGGGGTTGCAGATGCATCTTTGTATACAACGTGTCACACTGAGAACCGTGGGCCCAGAGTTCTGGGGACACGTCCTCTTTCAACTTGGTATTCGGTGCTTTGACACAGTTTTCTCTTTGAAGCATGGGGACATCAGGAAAAAGCATGGACAGTTCTCATCTCCATTTATGCTGCCCCCCTGCCTGCTCTGCTTGCAAAGGGAAGGGCGAAGGCCTCAAAGGGTCTCCTCCTCCAGGCGCCCAGAGCGGGCCCAGCAGGAGGGACTGAGCCGGTTTGAAGGTGCAGCTGCCCTTACTCATTACAGAACGTCCTCTCTTCTTATTTTGCCTTTTTTTAGCCTGAAGGACAAAGACAGAGAGAGGAGTCTTGATTTTCCTCATTAATCTGCTCCAGCTGGTGGCCTACCCAACATCTGAGATCACTTGCGATGTGACAGTTATTTATTTAAACGCTAGCATCTCATTTTATGTAATTTCATGGGTAACGGGATGGGAATTCAACTTGGAAAACTTTGGGCCAACAACCACCGAGGCAAATCAAAACGAAGACAAAGAGGATGACTGTGACGGCGAGCTAAAGCGGCCTGCTATGCCAGGAATGTGCAAGAATCGTGTTTTCCAAAGGCCGCGTTTCTTATCTGTTCAGTAATGACCTGGAACCTCCTCCTCACCAAGTCTCCCTTGGGCTCCTTAGTTACCCAAGGCCGGCTGATGTCACAACTTGGAAGAGTGGACGCACAGAGCCTTGTGCTCTGGGAGCCGAAGGGGCATTGGACTTCATTTTGGTTCAGGCATGTTTGGGGGGTTGGAGAACCAAGAATGGAGGGTCTTGTAAGTTGAACTGTGCCCTCTTCCCCAAAGACATGTCAAAGCCCTGACCCCCTGGACCTGTGAATGCAACGTTATTTGGAAATAGGGTTTTTGCAGACGTAAGCAAGCTTAAGACGAGGTCATTAGGGTCATGGGAGCCCTAGTTCAATATATCGGCTGTACTTAGGAGACGAGGTCCCGGGACACACACACGACAGGAGAACACCGTGTACCGCACAGAGGGAGCTGAATGTGCCGTGACTGCAAGGCGAGGAGCACTGCCCAGGATCGCTGGCAAGCCACCAGGAGCGACGAAGAGGCAAGGGAGGAGGCTCCCTCCAGCTTTCAGAGGCTGCAGGGCCCTGCCGACACCTCGACGCCTGGCTCCTGGCCTCCAGAGCTGTGAAAAACCACGTTTCTGTTGTTCGAAGCCACATAGTTTGCGGTTCTTTGTCCCGGCAGTCCTAGGAAACGGATACAGGGAGTGTGGGCCGACTGCCCACAGTCCCACGGCGGGTGATGACAGAGGACCGGGAACATCAGCTCTGCGATTCCCACTGCGCAGTTCCGCCCATTGTCCTGGGCCGCGTGCCTAAGCTGTAGGCATATGTGCTTTCCCACATCTTTTGGGTTTGTTCCAGGTTTCTATTATAATTTCTCTCAAGTAGACTTTCCTTGTCTCCCCACGCTCCCTTTTATTTAAAAAAAAAAAAATCTGGAGCCTGCAGGTAAGTTGGAAGAATAATCCAATGAACACACACATTCCCTTCACCTCGACGCACCGCTTACCGTTTTGCCATGGTTGCTTCTCTTATTTTTGTCTTAGACCCTGGGAAAGTCACAGCCATTATGACATTTCACACTCAAAGATTTCAGCATGTATTTCCAAAGAACAACAACGATCTCTTTGATAATGATCGGTTTTAAGGAACTTAACACCGGTGCAAAGGATTATGTAATAAAAAGACTATAGTCAATGTTCTCCAGCTTGGTCCCAAATAACCTTGACATGTTTTCTTCCTTCCCCCTTCCCATCCCCTCTCTTCTTCTCTCCTCCAGTTTGGGATCCAGCACTCACCCCGTCACCCAGCTGCCATGTCTCTTTAGTGTCTTCTAATTTGCAGCAATCCTTCCCTGCCTTTGTCATCGTCCCATCACAGCACTGAGGTGTTCGAAGAGGCCGAGCCAGTTGCCTTGCAGAATGCCCCACAGTCTAGATGTGTCTGCCTGTCTCCTCATGGGCAAGTCACACATTCTTCGGTGAGAATACTTATTTCTGAGGTGATGCCGGGTACTTGCCATTTCATCTCATCGGGAGGCCCTGCCAGTCAACAATCACCAGCACTGATGATGGTAGAGGCATCTGCCAGATTTCCCCATTACAAACGTCCCATTCCCCCCATTGTAATTCATGAATAATCTGGGGGGGGAATGTTTGAGAGAAGATGCGTTCTAACTACCTGATACAGTACATCCAGAGTTAAAAACAAATGCTGACCCGTATTAGATATCACTCCATAGCTGAAATATAAAACCTAACATGTTCTGCTTGATTTACCACATGTTTTTCCCTAGGGTTGTGGGGGGGTTAAGGTTAGAACGAACTCTCCTCCTTTACAAACCACCAGCCTACAGGAATCTGAGGGTCATTCTTGTGGCTTTACCAGCACATATAATATGATCCAGACTTTGGTCTCAGCTGGGATTTCTTGTTAAAATTGACGATGAAACTTAAGAAAGCATGCCAAAAAAGTCAAGTATATCCGAGAGTAAAAGCCCTAGGTAGGTAACCCCAGCGCTTAAAGTACAAAATTGCATTTGATAAAAATCAAAGTTTTGCTTCTCGGCATGTGCGTATCGTGGGTAACATAGAGCATATTCTATGACGCTTGTGGCTGGGCAGCATTTTCCTAGTTGGCTACCACAAAGGGTGTAAACCCGAGAAAGCAGAACAAAAATAGATCTGTGTGCAAAGCCATGCCAACCATTTTTGAGAGGTCAAAAATTCTCACCGCTTGAGCTCGAAGTCGGTGTTTTGGTAATTAGCATAACAACATAAAAACACACACCCAAGTTTCTGAGTGGATATGAAACTTGGTGAGCACGGTACTCATGCTGCCAGGCCCACCCTCAGGGTGCTCCTGTGCCACAGGCGGGTCCGTTCTGCGGAACTGCTGTGTTCTTTCTATACGGTTTTCCCCACTAGACTGCAAGTTCCATGAGAACACGGAGATCTCCAGTGTCCAGAGCAGTGTCTGGTACCCTTGGGGTGACCGTTAACTATCGATTGAACTAATGACGGAAAAGTCATGCTCTTTAAGGTTAGGTCAATTCAACATTTTTCAAAAAGATTTATTTGTTTATGTGAGGTGGGGAAGGGCAGAGGGAGAGGAAGAGAGAATCCTAAGCAGACTCTGAGCTGAGCATGGAGCTTGACTCCGGGCTCGAGCCCATGACCCCGAGATCCCAACCTGAGCCAGAACTAAGTCAGGCCCCTAACCAATGGTGCCACCCAGGCACCATTCTTCAACCTTTCTAATCAAGAGATATGATTTCATGATCCCTGCCCCCCTTTTGATTTAATTACAAAATTTTCTCAGGCGTATCTGAGTGAAGACAGGCTTCTTAGCTTCTCTATCTCATCCTCCCAACAGCTCAGCCAGTCATCTCAGGCGGGCAGACACTCCTCTGAGCATCAGATTAGGTCATGATTCCACTCCCTTGAGACCACATATCTCTTTGTCTCCCTTCTGCATCCCCACCCCTGTCTTTTTTTCAAAGCAGGAACCAGGAAGGACACATAATATTGCATTATTCCATCATCACCGGTATGTTTACCTCCTTCTAGTATTTCCATTGCTGATTTGCTACAGGTCATGGAGAGAGAAAAGTTGGAGGATGGTTAATAGAAGATATAGTTTTCTATTAAATATTTGACATTAAATATATGACATTCTTTTCTCTACATGATTTTGTCCAGAAGTACTGTGATATAAATGCTTGATTACTTTGCTTAAATACATGAAAGTTAACCAAAATAAATGACCTGCCCTATGGACATTAGAGTATTTTTCTTTTGTTCATATGCAGATGCTCTAGTTTGAAGGAAGCTGAAAGAATCAGCTTGAATCAGGACCTTCCACAATCAAAGATGATCGATAGTGCCCAGTACGGACGAGAGTGGGGAGGAGAGAGGGTCTCCTTTCAGAAGGAAATAGCAGCAACAAAAATAGGAAGAGTGGTAGTTTGTGCTTGTTGCATGTTATTGCTTCTGTTTTCAACAACCCTCTGGAGCAAAAACTATTATTTCCCTCGTGAAGAGGAGGAAACTGAGGTTTAGCAATGTTGTGACCTGCCAGGAGGAGGAGGATGGAGCAACGAGCTTGTCTGACCTCAGCACGCCCTAACCCTACTATCCACAGGGATTGCTTCCAAGTGCATAGTACGACGAGAGCTTGGTGTGTACAAGTGTTGTCTGGCAAGTTTTCAAGGAAATCTTTGATCGTGTCTTAAAGTGCTTTTGCTGGGAGGCACTCGGGGCAGGTAAGCTCTTGTCCAAGTTCAGACAGGGGAGTCCCTATCCCTTTCTTAAACATCTCTGTGAAATTATTCAGTCCTTTTTATCATTTTTGTCATTCTCTTTGAATCTCTCTTCAAAGATGACATATTCCTTAAAATTATGGCAACAGCTCAATTCTTCAGAGGCATCTATTTGCAAAGAGATGAAACGCCTTGCTACCAGAGGTGAGATGAGCGAGTGGCAGTGGGCACAGCTGGCCTTGGCCTTCGGCGTGGCTGCCTGAAAGGTCCGGTTGCTGCTGACCCGCTCCGACAGGGCCCATGGCCCGCTCTTTCTCCGGCCTCCTTGCAAACAGTTAGGGGGATCAAGGCTCATATATACAAAAGTTCTGCTTTTTTAACAGAACGCCCAGAAAAAAGTAGGTTTATAATCATCAAGATTCACTTGATTTAAACTTCAGAAGACTTCATGGGGGTAAAAATCCTTCTAAAACCTGTATTCACATTGGTAACGGCAGCTTTCCAAAGCTGTAAGTTCAAATTCTGTAGCACTGCGGACACAGGTTTTCCATCTTCCTCCCACACGCCCCCAGACACATACAAGAAAAACATTCAAAATCAGTCTCAAAAAAGCAAGCATGCATATTTTTTTCTTTCTCATAAATTAATTTACCCCTGACGCAGATGTGGTTAAACCACTTGCAGGCAAATAGCAGGAATTCCTTCATGCAGGACTGTGTTTCTCTTCCAACTCCAGCTCCAAAAGTGTACTTCTGTCCCAAACTCTGTCCATATTAAGGGCTCCTAACCTTTTGGATAGCCGGGGCCAAGAAATGAATGAAGGGGTGAAAATGCAGATTGACATGAGGGCAGCCAAGTTTCATTTTGCAATTAAAGAAAACAAATCATAATAGATATTATCATCATGACTACATAAAGGGCCATATAACAGAAAACAAACACATAAACCCATCATTGTAGGCTGGAGAATTTTTAAAAATCATAAAGTTAGCTTATGCAATTTCATTTATTTGCATTTTAAAATATGACGGCCTCGTTTTGTTTTTCTCACTCTGCCACAAATCGTCAAACTTCTAATAGAGACTAGCCCTGGCCCTGGGGCCACCACCTGGGCACCACTGATCTAGGAAGAGTCTTTCCTGCTATCTCCTTCCTCCACCAGCCAGAACTAAACTCCTTCTCCCTTCTCTTCAAGCATTTTGTGAATACTGCTGCTATATCACATGGTTTCATGATTATTCCTGTTAATGTTTATCCAGCAGCTAGACCATGGGTCTCTTAAAGGCACAAGGATGTGCCTTACCCTTTAATCCATTCACAGATCGTAGCACAAAGCTGAGAACCCGGTAAGCATTATAGGAGAATTTATCTAAATCATTTGTACAGTTAGTCAGATGAGAAGAGGAAGTTCTCCCCCTAGACAAAATTAATGACCTTATTTGTAAACTGGCACATCCACACCAGGCCTTGAAGGTCGATCCCAGAGGGAAAGAAACTTTCAAGAACTCTCGAATACCATTAGCGCAGAGCGATGGCTTACGAACTTAAATTGAAGCTGAAATAATTCATCAACACCATTGTCCTGAAAAATAATCTTGGCTGATAAATTGGTTTGGGGTTGTGTTTAAAGGTTGATACTGACATCGATTTATGCATACTTCAAATGAAAATGGAATTTCCAGATGCGGAATAGAGTAAGAGTCGTCCAAAGGCAGGGTCATAGCCAGCAGCAAATGAAATCCTTTGTGTTCACTTATCCAGGTGGTTTATTGGTAAGTCACGGATCTGTGGTCTGAATGCTAAACACTGAGCCAGCAGTTCCCTGAATCCAGGAAAACAACGTGTCCTAATTTCGTTCCCTGACAAAATTTGGCTACAGTTCAACAATGCAGTAAAAATATGTTCTGTAGAAATATCTTTATGGATTTTCTCATTACATTAGCAAGAGGGGTGGAATCACCAGAAACTTTTATCCTCATTACACATACACCTCCCACAAAGCAAAGAACATAAAAAGTGAAAAGAAAAGTCATAATTAATTTGTTTTGCATAACCGAAGTCAGAGAATGTAGGCATGAATAGTGTTACGTTAGCTATTGTTAGTGGAACTTCTTAGTGGTACGCAAAGGTTAAATCATTTAGGGTTATCTTAAGACCCAGATTTGGGTTTAGCTTTAGCAGTGATTAAATAAATAGAACTTCGAGGCCATACAATGCTTTATGGATGAAATTGTGGCAGCATTGGCAATGGGAAGCAGCATCAGGGGATGGGAACCCAGACTAGCACTGCTTGCTGCTGCTCATTCACTTAGAGGTCAAGATGCAAGGAATGGAAACGGCTCTGGGGCCCACACTTGTGCATGAATCCAGTGCTTTGGTAAAAGTGGCATCTTGGGGCCTCAGCTACATTATTGACTCAGGGCAGTTGGCAGCTTTCAAGATGGCCCCAGTGATCCCCGACCCTGGCATTCATCGTCTTGTGGAATTCCCTCCCAGGCTTTACCAGGGTTTGCTTGTGTGACCAACAGAATGTAAGGACGTGATCGTACATCATTTCTTAGGTTAGATTATAAAATATATTGCAACTTTACCTCAATGTCTCCCTCAGATCACTGGCTTTTGGGAAAGCAAGGCCCTATGTTGTGAACAGCCCTACAGAGGGGCCCATGAAGCAAGAAATGGAAATGTTCTGCTAAGAGCCATGGGCAGGAGCTGGAAGCAGATTGTCCCACCCCAGTCAAGCCTTCAGATGACTGCAACACAGCCGACAGCTCGGCTGCACCCTCATCGGACTCTGAGCTGCAACCACTCAGCTAAGCTGCTCCCAGATTCCTGACTCGCAGACACCAAGTGAGAAAATAAATGCTCATGTGTTCAACTGCTCATTTCGAGGGTGATTTGCTACCTAACAATACTAATATGCCCGCCAGAATCTTGGGTCAGTTAGATACATTAATTGAGCATCTGCTTCCTTATGTATAAAATGGGGACTAATATATATATAAAAATATGTTTAGACTTATTCTCCTTTGTTCTAGAAAGAATGCATAAAATACGAGGCAGCATAAATTAAAAGAGGAAGGAGGATAGAAAAACAAGGGTAGGGATATAAAAAGAAATGGAAGAGAAGCTAAAAAAAGTAATTTATGACACATATAGTATATAACTGGACCATGATCCTGGCTCCGAAACATTGAGTACTTCCTCCAACCTGCTCCCTCACCCTGTCACACACACACACAAGACAGTCGGGTATTTATTCAATTCTGAGTCCAAAAATTTTTAAAAGAAAACACAATTACTTAAGAAACATATAATTATCCTTAGTATTAACACGGATGAGAATTTTCCTTGGGCGTGACCCCAAAGCAGACACCATGTGGAGGACGAGCTGAAAGGCCTTCACATTCACAGGCCATTTAATGACACGGGGTGATTGGTCTCGAGTGTCTGTGCTTGTACCGGCTCCCGACGGGCTGCCCCACACAGCACCTGCTATCACAGCCACCACTCGGGGCCAAGTCTTGCCCGTACCCCAGCTCGTCTCTGAGACGTCTGCCCCTCCCAGACTGACACTCGACGTTTCATCCTCACAGATATTAAGAACAGCCCACGTTCAGCCACGAGCTTCACAGAAAGAGTTGGGAAATCTTGAATATTCTGAATATTTTCCTAAATTCCTTCCATCTGAATAAGAAGCAAACTCAATGGGCATAAATGTCCATCCTCCAGGTCACCCATGCACAAAGCCTCTTTGATACCTTTCCTTTCCTTTCCTCCCTTTCTTATTCACCTTACCACCGAGTCCTGGTGTTTTCAGTTATGTCTCTTCCCACCTGTCCCTCCCTTTTTTTTTTTTTTTTAGAGATTTTATTTATTTATTTATTTATTTATTTATTTATTTGAAAGAGAGAGAGTATGAGCAGAGAGTGGAGGCTGAGGGAGAAGCAGACTCCCCACTGAGCAGGGAACCTGATGCAGGACTGGATCCCAGGACCCCGGGGTCATGGCCTGAGCCAAAGGCACACACATAACCGACTGAGCCCCCCAGGTACCCCCAGTTGTCCCCTCCTTTATAATCCTGCTGCCAATGTCTAGCTCAGAGTTGTAACTTTTTACTCCCATATTTAGGCCATAGCTTGGCTTAGGCTGATTCTTTTCCCTGGTGAGGGTGCCCTCCTGGTTTGTAGACAGCACCCTTCTTTCTCTATGTGTCTTTGCACGGGATGGGGGTGGGGAAGCCAGCTTCCTGGTGTCTCTTTGTATAAGAGCATGAATCCTATCATGAGGGCCCCATCTTCATCCAACATACGAATTGGGGAGGGACATACTTCAGTCCATGCTACGCCCCCAGCCACCCCCATCCAGTCATAGATCGTCACAGTACTTTTCTTTCAGAACGATTTAGGCATGTGTCAGACTACGGGAAAACAGCACCCAACTTTCTGCCCCAACTCTAACGCCTCTTCTTCACCCAATACAGCACCTCCACTCAGACGTGCTCCATCCCCTCTCTAGGCCTTTCCCTACTGTGAAACCTAGGATGTACCACCAGCATCTCCTTTCTGGATTCTCATTCTACTGATTTAACCTAGTTCAAATCCTAGCTCAGAGAACTGAGAGTCTCAGAGTCGGAGACACTCCAAAGGCTGCCCTGTCCAACCTCAATGTCATCCAGGCCACACCCATTCCCCACCCGATATTCAGTGGGTACCTTCCACACCAAGTGAAAATCAATATGATGGGTTCAGCCTAGAAAGAGGTAACAGTTCATGCAGGAAGACTGGAGTGGAAATGATTCCACTGTAAGCACAATGTTTGAGACAGGGACAAAGGGCTTTGGGAACTCCTTCTGTCACACTTTTGTCTGGATTCTATTCAGATACCTTGGGGAACAGGAAACTCATTACCTCAAGGGGCAGCTCATTCCATTTTCGGAAAACTATAATCACATAAAGTTCTAATACAGAGTTTAAATCTGACGCACGTGTGTTCTGGCGTTTTCAAACCTAGGATTTTGAAAGCTCAATCTACCTTTCTTTTCCTGTGACTATCACTTAAGCACCTGAAGGTCACACCACGCATGTCCCTAAACTCTTCATATGTTCCGGTTCTAGGCTCTTCGCCCTGTTGGCTGCCCTCCGATGGCTCCACTGAAGATTTTTTTGCATCCTCCAAAGTTTGGTAAGGAGCCACCAAGGCAGAATGGAAGGAGACTATCACCTCCATTGTTCTCGTCTTAAAGTAGACTAAGACCACGTGTGTCCTTTGGGGAGGGTAGGGGGCACCCTATTACATTCAGTCTTAGAGACAATCAAAGTTTCCAGAGATTCTTCCCTGGGTCTCCTACACCTATGTGATCTTTCCTCCTAAAGTCTGCAGCAGGAAATCGATGGCTCATCCCAGGGCCTGTTGCAGATTGTCTTCCAGTTAATTTTCTAATGAGATTTTTAATAAAACTGTCAACTACATATGATTAGCAGTACAGTTTTAATTTATTTTTTTAAAGATTTTATTTATTTGGGAGAGAGAGAGAGAGAGAGAGCATGAGAGGAGGGACGGACAGAGGGAGAGGGACAACGAACTCCCCACTGGGAGCACAGCCTGACACAGGGTTCCACCCCAGGACTCTGACATCATGACCTGAGCCGAAGTTAGATATTTAACCCATAAGGTGCACCATTACATTTTTTTTTTAGATCTAAGCTCTCTACCTAAACAGATTTTTGGAGGGTAAAAGATACTTTCAGCCATCATATTTTTCTTTAATAAGTGTAGGAACGAATGAACAAATGTTAAGGGGAGGAAAGCACAGTGGTGGGCAGGACAATGCCCTCCTTTCAAGGTGTCCACATCAGAATCCCCAGGGGCAACTCAGGTGATAGATGGAATTACGGTTGCTCATCAGCTGATTTAAAATAATAAATAAATAAAATAAAATAAAATAAAATAAAATAAAATAAAATAAAATAAAAAAGAGACCTTCCTGGATTATCACACTGGCCCGGGGCAATTGCAAGCGTCCCCCAGCAAGGAGGGCAGTGCAGGAGAGCAGAGTTAGGGATCTGAAGATGCCACCGCTGCTCATCCGGAGGCCGGAACAAGGGGCCATCGGCCTGGTGACACAGGCAGCTTCGGCCTACCGGGCAAGGGGAGAAAGCAGTCTCTTCCCTACAGACTGCAGAGGGGATGCACCCTGCTGACGTGTAGACGGCAGCTGAATCCCACGGCACACGTCTGCCTCCAGAACGGTGAGACATGAGACAGGTGCGCTCTTAACCATGGATGTGTGCTCGTTTCTTCGAGCAGCAACAGAGAACTCATTTAAGGTCTGCCACTTGGTACCACTGGCCAGCCATCGTTTGGTATTTTCATTGACGTTATCCTTAATCTTTACGACGTGCCTTAGCTCTTCCTAAATGTCGAAGCCATCGGGTAAACTTTGAAAAATTACCCAGCTGATAAGAAGCGGAGCTAGGATTTGAACCCAGGTCTCTCTGACTCCAACCTACACCTATTTCCTAAAGCCGTGATGCCTTAAGGGATAAAATACCAACCCAGATATTGTACCTGAGTAATTACCTAAATATTCTGATTAGTGATCCAGAGCCCATTGTTCCTGGCAGACACTGAATACATAATCCGATAGCGATTACTAACCTTCCACTTTGTCTGTCTTCTCTCCTTGACCTTCTTCTCCCTCCAGTTGATACTGCTTAAAAATAAAAGTGACAAAAAAATAAAAAATAAATAAAAAATAAAAAATAAAAGTGACATTTTCAACTCAACATAACTGATAGCTTTTTGACAGATTAAACTGTTCACTTTGTATCCTGTAATTACCTATACGTCTATTACTAGGGTATGAATCGACTAGGTTAGGTATTCGTCTACAAATGTTGATATCTGGCTTCTCAGGAAAATACGCTTTTATAGCCACAGTCAGTTCTCCTGAAAAACCATGAGCAAACCCCGCGGCGCTCTGACCAGGGTGGTCACTCGGAGGTGAGACACTCAGCTGTCCGGGATGCACTGCTGGTCACAGACACGACAAGCCTGGGTGACCATTCTGCAAGTATCTAGTCTGACCTCAAATCCACAAAGAAACCGCAAAACTTCAGTTCTTTATCACAATGCATTCATCGGGTGCAGCAAGTGACCTTTTTTTTTTTTTTCATTTGAAGTGAGGTCATTCGTTCATTATTGAGCACCTATTGTGTGTGGTGGTCCTTAGAGCGTCTTAGAGCACAGGCTCTGGGATAGATGGCTCCACTGCTACTTCCTACCCATGTAGCCCTGAGCCAGTTACCTCCTTGAGACTCAGTTTCCTCTCTTGTGAAATGGATATAATGATGACACCTTCCTCGTGTGAGTGTTATGAGGACATAAGGAGACACTAGGGTAAACTAAGGCACTCACGACCTGCTGGTTCTCACTGTATGCCACGCCGTGGGTTTACATCTGTGCAAAAGAGAGACCTGGTCCCTGCTTTTGGGAGGCTTACACTCTAGTAGTTAAGGTGTACAGGTAGGTCAGCAAAGACGTACAGCTTTCAAGAAGTGTGCACGTCAGCAGCTACTATTTTTGATCGTATGGAGCGGAGGCCTCTCCTGGAGTCTGCAGACTGGCCTGACCCGCTTCAGAGGCACCACGAATCGGCACCTGTGGTATAGTCTTAGTTCCCCTGCAGCCCTTCCTTCACCTTTCACCCTCTGTGTTCTTGGGAACCCATCCATAGACTCACACCGAATGAGCAATCAATTTGGTGGATTGTCTCATGCCTTGATAATACCAAGCCCCCACATGCATGTCATCCTCAGTGTTCCAAGACACCCCGCTAACAGGGACTGTTGAAAGACATGCCATCCAGGTCCCCAGACCTGCAGTCTTCTTACTAAGGCCCCTGAACCTCTAACTAAGCAACCCCATATTCATATTCTTTGTCATATTAAATTAATGCACAGAAATTTCCTGCCTACTGATCAGGCGACTTTTGTCTCTAGTTTTGCAAATTGAGAATGAAGCTTTATTTTTCTCTCTCAAACATACTGTTGCCAAATGAATTCTGATGACAGCAGGTCCCTTTTAAAATATTAAATGAGGGGATCCCTCGGTGGCTCAGTGGTTTAGCATCTGCCTTCAGCCCAGGGCGTGATCCTGGAGACCCAGGATCGAGTCCCACATCAGGCTCCCTGCATGGAGCCTGCTTCTCCCTCTGCCTGTGTCTCTGCTTCTCTCTCTTTGTGTATCTCTCATGAATAAATAAATAAAATCTAAAAAATAAAATAAACAATGATGACTTTATTTTATTATTTTTTTCAATGATGACTTTAAAAGCCATTACACTTTTTAAAAAATAAAAAATAAAATATTAAATGAGATAAATGTGAAAGCTCCTCGTCCACATGCTATGAGCTACAATACACATTCTATGTCTTTCTTACAGGTGATTTGTCCATCTCACTGCATAAAACTCCAAGTGATTTCAAAGAAGCAACTCTCAGCTCTGAGATGGTAATAAAAGAGATGCGATTGCTGAAGGACTTGGTAAATACTTGCTGATTTCCTATTCAAGATCTGGAATGGGGGAGGACATCTGGAGGGAAGTAGGACTTAAAAGAGGAGTGTGGTGGGCTCCACCTCTCTTCTAATTGTTGATTTGGGCAAAGGCAAAGGTAAGTCAGCAGCCAGGGGACCAACAGTATGTCAGACCCACATGTGGATCTATTTTAAACTCCCTGGCTGGGATCACAGAGACTCTGCTGGACCGTCTCCATGCTGTCACAGCTAACCTCCAATACCCCCAAGGGTTTGATCATCCATCCCTAAGAACAACAGGCCAGTCTGCTTCAGCACTTGCTCATCTCTAGGTTTATTCTAGGGCAACAAAATGACTGTCAAGGGTCTCATTCAAGAACTGTCTTTGCAGGGACGCCTGGGTGGCTCAGTTGGCTAAGTGTCTGTCTTTGGCTCAAGTTGTGATCCCGGGGTCCTGGGATCCCGGGGTCCTGTGATCGAGCCCTGTGAGTCCCACGTCGGGCTCCCTGCAGGGAGCCTGCTTTTCCCCCTGCCTGTGTCTCTGCCTCTCTCTGTGTGTCTCTTATGAATAAATAAATAAAATCTTTTTAAAAAAAGAACCTGTCTTTGCATTACTGGTATCACAGAAAGCATGGGTGTTGACAAAGTAGGTCTTCTTGCACAGCCCTGTTTGGGGTACCATACTATTTTTGAAACCCCTTCTTCTCTCTTTGCCAGCCCTTCTTTACAACAGTCCTGGGCTGTCATGGAGCTTCTTTTCTGTGCCTTCCAATGTCCAAGTGTCAACAGGTGTTCTGGTAGCTAAAACAGTCTGTGGGGTCAGAGCAGCACACCCAAGGACCTGTCCTTGCCTGGCCAGATGACCACGTAAAAACAAGCAGCACTTTTGAAGCAAGGCTACAAAGTGGCTAAACGGAGACCTGGAGACAGGAGAGCCACAGGAGAGAGGAGGCAAGGTCGAGATACTAAAGCATCTGCAAGACCATGACTTTATTTATAAGACACATATCGCCGAATCCTCCAACTTTGCAGTGAGAAAACAAAACGTGCCCCTCTAAATGGGTTTATTTCATGGCATTACATTGGGGAGCCTTTATCCTGATTCCAGAAATACCTTGACATTGCCTTCAATAGTCAGGACAAATTCTTGTGACTATACTTAGTGGTGGCAAAGTCTAGTTTTTTGAGAATGTGTGTTATTTTCAGAAATAGTCAGGTCATTTAGAACTAAGAATAGTAAGATGGGGGAAATCAATGCTATTTTGGTATAAAAACCAAGGTGCTAGTTATAATAAGACAGGTTGGGCGTTTCCTGTGCAAAGACAGTTTGAAATGGTCATTTTAAAAGTGCTCTGAACAGTGGCAATGTTGGTGTGGAATAAAAGTATATGCAACCAAGCCAACAACTCGAAGAGGTCATGAATATGGATGTGTACGTCGTGGAATCTCATTACTATCACAGTCCTTGGGAAAGTTTAGAGACAACAGACAAGCCTGGTATTAACTTCACTTCTGAGATCTCAGGCAGAAACTTGTAAAAATCTACTCTTAGCTTCAGTTAACTGGTCACCACGTCTGCAAAGGAGGGGCTGAGAGGCAGGACACCCCTCACACATATTAAACTGATATCCTAAGGTTCTCGGACTTTCCAGTCTATTAATAACTTCTTAGTATCTAATGAAGAACATATTGCACTGAAGGCTCTTAAGGATCTGGATCTCCTACCCTTTAGGAGTCCTAAATCTAAAACAGGCACAAGTTATGTGGACACATGTCAATAAGATTAATAACAGCTAACACCTTTTTAAAAAGATTTTATTTATTTATTTATTTTTAAAGATTGTGCTTATTTATTCATAGAGACACACAGAGAGAGGGGCAGAGACACAGACAGAGGGAGAAGCAGGCTCCATGCAGGGAGCCCAACGTAGCACTCAACCCCGGGTCTCCAGGATCACACCCCAGGCTGCAGGCGGCGCTAAACTGCTAGGCCACCGGGGCTGCCCCAAGATTTTATTTTTAAGTAACCTCTACTCTCAATGTGGAGTTTAATACTTCTACAGACCTTACTACCTGCTATGTAGTTTCTTTAGCACAATATATATTTATATTGACCTAGGTAATACAACCCTGTGAGTTATCACTATTTTTATTCCTGTCTTACATAGCAGAGGGCTGAGCCAGAGAGAGAGGTTGCCCAAGACCACATAGTAAAGCCGCAGAGCTGAGACTGGAACCCGGGCAGCCTGCCTTCACTTTCGCTCTTACCCACTAGGCTAAACCACATTCTACTGTTTCTATGAACCAAGAAAAAAGTGGATAAAGGGATCATATACTAATAGGCAAAAGGACGATGAAGAATACTTAGGAAATTATGGGATGCTCATTTAAGAAGTAACAAGAAAGGGGGAAGTGAGGGCGGTGGACTGCGTAAACGGAGCTGAAGGCCACTTAGAGCAGCTATAAGAGTTTCGTGGGCAGCCTGGCACTGAACAAAAATGCGCGTCTCTAATTTATTTAGAGACTGGAGGAGCAGCTGAGAACACCCGGCAATTACGAAGCATCTGTTCTTGGCACTGTTTTGTGTCTATTTAGTTTCTTCCTTTATTACACACAAACCAAATAATGCAGGATTAATAAAAAGTAAAAACCCTGCAACACTATTAACATGACAGTTTTTATATCCAGCTCACATCGCCCTGTGAATGCTGTTGGCCAGCAAGCAGAGATGCTTAATGAATCAAACTAAGCTTCAGCACGGGGCAGGGATCGGGCCAGGATCCACCTGGTGTCATCTCCAAGGAAGCTTTTATTTTATTTTATTTTAATTTTTTATTGGAGTTCAATTTGCCAACATATAGCATAACACCCAGTGCTCATTCTGCCAAGTGCCCCCCTCAGTGCCCATCACCCAGTCACCCCAACCCCCCCCACGCCCACCTCCCCTTCCACCACCCCGTGTTCATTTCCCAGAGTTAGGTGTCTCTCATGTTTTGTCACCCTCACTGACATAAAAATTAGTGAAAGGTAATAAAGGGAAAGGAGATAAAATGAGTGAAAATATCCAAGGAAGCTTTTAGAAGCCGCTGCTCCCAAGGGCTCGTGGATGGAGTGTGGATGGAGGCAATGAAGGAGCCCCAGGAGGTCTTCTGCTCAAGCACAGGAGGCCGAGCCACCCCAAGCCTGACGTCACCTCACTGACCCCGTCTCATGCAGCAGGAGTGACCTGGACCGTGGGCCTGACTGCCGACCCCAGCGCTCTTCCCGCTTGCGCAGGCTGCAACCCTTTAGGGAGGAGGAGACCCTACAGATTCCCAAGCCCTCGAGCACCCGCCCCGCTCTGCAGAGAGCGCGCCCTCCTCGCGACTTCCTCCCGCTGCCCCTGGCGAGGACCCGAAAGGTGTCCCGAAAACGAGGGAACGCAGGCTCCCAGTCCCCCTGTCTAAAATCTGCAAGCGAATGCAAAGGAACCTGGGGCCGCCGCGCCTTAGAGTCCCGTTTGGGGCGAGGCGCCGGCAATTCCGCTCCCTGCGGGGCACGCAGCCGCGCCCCCCGGACCTCAGCGGGTGCCTAAGCCCCGCCCACGGCTCGCGGGTCTCTAGCGCCGCGCAGCCCCGCCCCCGGGGGACCCAGCGGGAGCCTAAGCCCCGCCCACCGCTCGCGGGTCCCTAGCGCCGCGCAGCCCCGCCCCCAGCCGGGCGAGCGGGCGCGGTCACGTGGGGCGGGCCTCACAGCCAATGAGCGGCTGGTTCGGAATGGAAGGGATTGTCTGACCCCCGTGACGTCACAAAGCGGGCCTGGAGCGCGCCGCTCTTCCGCCCCCCGCCGCGCCGTGGGCGGGGCCTGCCGTCCTCCGCCCCGCCCACCCGCCCTCGCGCAGCCAATCGGGAGGCGGGAAGCGCCGGGGGCCCGGACGTTCGGGCGGGGCAGGGTGGCGGCCCGGCGGGGCAGGGAGTGGGCCAGCTGGGGGCCTGGGGCCGCACTCCGGGGAGCCGAGCTGGGCGGCGTGGGAGGAGCGCCGGGTGCCGCCGCGGCCTGCCGGTGCTCAAGAGGCTCGTCCCCTGCGTGCCCGGTTCGTATCCCCTGCTCGCGGCCCCGCGCCGGCGGGATCCTCCCCGACCCGCCCGAAGTTGTGAGGGGTTGCCCGGCGCGCGTGGGGAGCGGCGGCCGCGGGCGTGCGGAGGGCGGGCCCCGGGGCGCTCGGGGGCGCGGGGGCGGCGGGGCTGCGGAGGGCGGGCCGCGGGCGGGGGAGGGGCGGGCCCCGGGGCGGCGGGGCTGCGGGCGGGAGGGGGAGGCGGCGGGCCCCGGGGCGCTCTGGGGCGTCGGGGCTGCAGGCGGGCGGCGGGGGAGGTACGAGTCCCGGGGCGCTGGGGGCTGCGGGCGGGGGAGGGGCGGGCCCCGGGGCGCGCGGGGGCGTCGGGCTGCGGGCGGGCCGCTGTCGGCGCCGGGGGGAGGGCCAGCCCAGGTCCCCCGTACGCTCCCGGGCCGCGCCGCCCGAGGCTCCTGCACCGGGGGGAGGGCGAGCCCAGGTCCCCCGTACGCTCCCGGGGCCGCCCCGCCCGAGGCTCCTGCACCGGGGGGAGGGCGAGCCCAGGTCCCCCGTACGCTCCCGGGGCCGCCCCGCCCGAGGCTCCTGCACCGGGGGGAGGGCGAGCCCAGGTCTCCCGTACGCTCCCGGGGCCGCGGGGCCGCCCCGCCCGAGGCTCCTGCCCCGAGGCCGGGCGGGGGGTGGGCGGCGGCGGCGGCGGAGGATGCCGGGGGCCGCCGGGCTCCGCGGCCGGGCCGGATGGCGTGGCTGGGCCCGGGGCGCACCCCTGCCGGCTGCGGGGTCCCCGCCGCCTCGGGCCGTGCCCCGGCCGCCCCCGCGGGGTGGGTGGGTGCGTCTGCTCCGGTCCTCCCCACCCCTCCGGGCCCGCCCGGGCCTGCCCCCTCCCGCCTGGAGCGACGGCTCGCCCCTCCTCCGCGCCCGCCCCCCGCCGCCGCCTCCTCTAATGAGCATCTCTGCTTTGCTTTCAATGGGCCGGTGCTGCTGTCGCTGCTGCTGCCCGCGCGGGTTGTGGATGTTGTCGGCTCCGTGTTGTGATGACAGGAGAATGTGTGTGTGTCCCGGGCCCAGACGAATTGGTAGGTATGCGCTTGACCACCTGCGTTGGGTACCCGGGAAGGATGGTGACTGTCTTTGCGTGTGCATGGTTTTCGGTGGGTCGCCGTGGATGAAGGGGGGAGGTAGGTAGAAGCAGGGCGGGGGCGGGGGGTGGTCCTGGACCCGGAGAGCTTCGAGACCTCAGTGCAATTCCCAGGGAGGGACCGAGGAAACTCATCAAACAAGTGCTGGCGTGGGGCTTCGGGGCTTCAGAGGGAAATGGGTGTCTTCACTCACGGAGAGATGGATAACGGGGGCTGGGAAACGGCTAGGCATTTCCAGAAATGCCGAGAAATTCAAGTCTTTATACAGGGTGTTTCATGCAATCGGATTACATAAACTGAGGTTCTGACACATTGACTAGTGTGGCTCTCTTTCCTTCCTTTTTTTCCCTCTTCCGTTTACCAAAAGCTTGGAAAGCTAAAGAGCTGCGGAGTCGGAGCAGTATAACAGCATTTTCTAATTAATAGGGTCTGTGGGTTTATTGAATGAAGTGGAATCATTTCCTGGCACAGGCTCTGCCGAGCACATCAGTAAGAAGGGATGGGTCTCGCTCCTGTGTCGGATTGCGGTGCATCTTTTCTTATTAGTCATTGGCAAAATGGGCCAAATTTGCCCAGCTCTAAGATGCTGCGTGTAAAGGTGCCTGGGTCTGGATCACGGGATGGGAACTTTTCAGTGAAATTGTGCTCAGAGATCGCTTGAAAATCCGACACTCCTCCGGTTTCCTGACGCTGCACCTTGTTGCCCTTCTTAATAGCCTGGTCAAGAGCTCTCTACCTCATTAATTTAGCGAGTTTGTCAGCAGAAGTTTTGATTTTGTGGGGTTTTGTGGTTGAATCACAGGATATTCAGAAAGATGCTCAGTTTTTGAATGCTCCTTTTATGCTTTACACATTTGAAAGTACTCTGATTTCTAAGGATCTCTGGTCTGATGGAGAGAATATATCACGTGCTGGTGATGATAGAACACTCAATAATCACAGAGCAGGGTTTTCATGAATTCCATATTCTCCAAGAATTTGTTTTTTGAAAGAATGTTGGGAGTTGGGGGATTGGGATAGTCTCAGTCCATATGTTAAGCCTCTGAATAACTGAAAGTTGATAAATTCCACTGTTTTTTTTTTTTTTAATCTTGAGGACTTTTGCGGTGAAGGAATATTCTATTACCTGAGTATTTGAGTGCTTGTTGTTTGAATTTATGTATTATTCAGACCATCTGCTGCATGAATCTGTTCTTTTGCCACAATGTTTCATTCATTTTGCAGTGGACTACAAAAGCAGAATTGTCAAAACAAAGTATTTAAGGAAAGTGCAGGTTCCTTGGACTTGTTATTCCTTGATTAGACATCATATAACCAAACTCTGTTATGCATCTACCAAACCCCTGCCTTGCAAACACGTACACACACGCGCATGCACAAAGTAGTAGTTTGATTCAGTTCAACTGAATCACAACTGAATCACGCAGAAGCAAGCATTTCTTCTTGTAAAAGTCTTACATTTTAAAATAGCACAAATACAAATTTTTTTTTGTACAAATACAAACTTAATCTAAAGTCATGGAGAAAACGTTCCCTTAAGATGGGCATCCGTGTGTATTTTTAATATTAGAAAATCTTTATACAGAACATGAAGTGAGTTACTGTGCTCTCTGTGTGCAAATCTGACAAGAGATATAGTCTATGCCTGGAAGCCAATGTCATGTGGCCCAACATTTGAGCACATCTCCTGGCTCAATCATGTACCCTTAACCTTTGGATGACTTTCAGGTATTCAGTTTAAGTGCGGTTATTTAAGTGGTTAGTCTTGATAGATTCCTGTCCTTCTGGAATTTCTTTTTCATTACTGCATTTTAGAATGCTTGTTTAGTTATTGATCTTATTTCCAAAATTCTAATCATTAGCTTCTATTGCCTATGCTTCAGTTTTTTAAACAAATCCCTTCTTTAATAGTGCATTTAAAATAATGGTACTTTCTGTCATTTGCAAAAGAGGTTCTATATGCCTGGCTTATGCACTGCTTATTACGGAAGCAGACAAGAATCGGTTATTATTCAGTGTTTGATTTTTTCTGCTTTCCTACATCTCACTTATCACTTCTCTAATTGTCAGAAGGGCGTACCTGAAAGTAACGTAACATAGCTAACCATCTCTGTGATATTTGTACATTTTTTTCCTGTAATGGGTTCAAACTTAAGAAGGAAATGCTGATATTATGATTCAAATGGTTTTGTTTTCTGTACTCTGTTTTGTTACTGCATTTATTTCCTTTTTAAAAGTATTTCTGGGGTGCCTGGGTGGCTCAGTTGGTTAGGTGTCTGACTCTTGATCTCAGCTCAGGTCTTGGTCTCAGGTCCTGGGTTCAAGCCCTGTGTTGGGCTCCATGCTAGGCATGGAGTCCACTTAAAAAAGAAATAATCAAGTATTTCTAAAGTCTATTTCTTTACAGGCCAAATGAATTCTTTGAAGCAAGGCCTCAAGAATTCAGGGGAAATAAATGTTAGTGAGAAGGAAGAGTTTTTTTTTTTTTTTCCCCTTGCCTGAATTATCTGGATTAATGATACACATTCATAAAATTTTCTGTGTAGGGGTGCCTGGGTGGCTCAGCAGTTGAGCGTCTGCCTTTGGCCCAGGGCGTGATACTGGAGACCCGGGATCGAGTCCCACATCGGGCTCCCTGCATGGAGCCTGCTTCTCCCTCTGCCTGTATCTCTGCCTCTCTTTCTGTGTCTCTCATGAATAAATAAGTAAATTCTTTAAAAAAATAAAAATAAAATAAAATTTTGTAGGTAAATGTTTTGGCCAAATACTTTCAGTGTCATATAGTATTACATTTTTAAATTCTTGATTAATATGTGTACCTTTTTTATACAAACCTTAGACTTTTATTTCACTATTTATTGCTTCCTGATGGCAAGTGGATACTTTCTTTTAATGTAAGAGAAAATATTTTTCTAGGTATTAAACTCTATTCAGGATCCATAATGTTTGAAAATAGTATTTCTATAGCTTCCTCTGATTATCAGGGGAAAATACCAGCAAGTAAATTAAATTCCAGAACTGAGAGCATTTACATTACTAACAAAGTCTTAGAGCTGCTACTATACCTAAAATTGTTTTTATCACAAAGAGTACAGTAAATTAAACAATGAAAAAATGAAGCTAGTATCCGATTTCAAAGCCTCACTTCAGCTAACACTTAAAAAGGCATAGGATTCCAGGAGAGGCTTTCGATAGCATCTGCTTTGGTGTGTTCACTTACAACCTAGGGAAGTGAGGCCCAGAGAGGTAAACTGACCTTTCTAGGATTATTTGGCAAGTTGCAGGCAGACCTACGTTCCTAAGCTCACCAAATTGGCGCAGTGGTCTAGAGAAGCGTAGTTTGCAAGACCGTCCACTGGGGTGCAGGAAGGGAATACTGGAATTCCTATTTTTATTCATTATGTAAAGTTTTTTCTATATGTTACAATGAACATTATATCAATACAGTGATCTACGTATATTACTTACAAAATAATTCATGAAAACATATATACACACACAATACTAACACCCGATACATGCGATAGCCTTGTGTCATCAAAGGTTGACAATTGGCCACAAGTCTCGAAACAGGATTGTCATTAATGAGAGGAGTCTCTGTGTGATATGGGAGATCCAGGGCCGCCTTGAGGATACAGAGGGAGGAGGGTGATTGGCCAGGTGGACTGCCGCTGCATGATGTTATGTAATCCTCTTCTCCTCAGCTTTTCCCAGCCGCATCTATTGTACGTGCCGCACAGTCTGCGCTGCACAAGGAAATGTGAGGAAAAGAGAAGAGTAAAGCTCGACTGTAGTCGTGGCTCCGTGAGGGAGTGAGAATTGTACTTACTTAGCACAATCCACCCTGTAGAAGGAGCACGTGGTGGGCACGTGAGATGCGGTGCTCGGAGCCCGGGGCCTAGCGCAGGTCCACCTGCCGGCAGTTGCACGAAGCGAGGCGAGGTGGAGTGATCCCAAGTGTAACTCTTGCCTTTGTTGTCTGTGTACCTGCCGTCTAGGAATCCCCGTCGGAAGCTCCGGCCTGCCGCTGTTCTCGGATGCCATGCCAGCGCCAGCTCAGCTGTTTTTCCCTCTCCTCCGTAACTGCGAGCTGAGCAGAATCTATGGCACCGCCTGTTACTGCCACCACAAGCATCTCTGCTGCCCGCCCCCGTACCTTCCTCAGAGTCGCCTGAGATACAGCCCCCACCCGGCGTACGCGACCTTCTGCAGGCCGAAGGAGAGCTGGTGGCAGTACACCCAGGGGAGGAGATATGCTTCCACACCCCAGAAGTTTTACCTCACACCTCCACAAGTCAACAGCATCCTGAAGGCTAACGAGTACAGTTTCAAGGTGCCCGAGTTCGATGGCAAAAACGTCAGCTCTGTCCTTGGATTTGACAGCAATCAGCTGCCTGCAAATGCACCCATCGAGGACCGGAGGAGCGCGGCCACCTGCCTGCAGACCCGAGGGATGCTCTTGGGGGTGTTCGACGGCCATGCGGGCTGTGCCTGTTCGCAGGCGGTCAGCGAGAGACTCTTCTATTATATTGCTGTCTCTCTGTTACCCCATGAGACTTTGCTAGAGATTGAAAATGCAGTGGAGAGTGGTAGGGCGCTGCTGCCCATCCTCCAGTGGCACAAGCACCCCAATGATTACTTCAGTAAGGAGGCATCCAAATTGTATTTCAACAGCTTGAGGACTTACTGGCAGGAACTTATAGACCTCAACACTGGGGAGTCTACTGATATCGATGTTAAGGAGGCTTTAATTAATGCTTTCAAGAGGCTCGACAATGACATCTCCTTGGAGGCTCAAGTTGGTGATCCCAATTCTTTCCTCAACTACCTGGTGCTCCGAGTGGCATTTTCTGGGGCCACCGCCTGTGTGGCCCACGTAGACGGTGTTGACCTTCACGTGGCCAATACTGGTGATAGCAGGGCCATGCTGGGTGTGCAGGAAGAGGATGGCTCTTGGTCAGCAGTCACTCTCTCTAATGATCACAACGCTCAGAATGAAAGAGAACTGGAACGGCTGAAATTGGAACACCCGAAGAATGAGGCCAAGAGTGTGGTGAAACAGGATCGGCTGCTTGGCTTGCTGATGCCTTTTAGGGCTTTTGGAGACGTAAAGTTCAAATGGAGCATTGACCTTCAAAAGAGAGTGATAGAATCGGGCCCAGACCAGTTGAACGACAACGAATACACCAAGTTCATCCCTCCTAATTATTACACACCTCCTTATCTCACTGCTGAGCCAGAGGTCACTTACCACCGGTTAAGGCCACAGGATAAATTTCTAGTGTTGGCTACTGATGGGTTGTGGGAGACCATGCATAGGCAGGATGTGGTTAGGATTGTGGGTGAGTACCTGACCGGCATGCATCACCAACAGCCAATAGCTGTTGGTGGCTACAAGGTGACTCTAGGACAGATGCATGGCCTTTTAACGGAAAGGAGAGCCAAGATGTCCTCAGTATTCGAGGACCAGAATGCAGCAACCCATCTCATTCGTCACGCAGTGGGCAACAACGAGTTCGGGACTGTTGATCACGAGCGCCTCTCCAAAATGCTTAGTCTTCCTGAGGAGCTTGCCCGGATGTACAGAGACGACATTACCATCATCGTGGTTCAGTTCAATTCTCATGTCGTAGGGGCGTATCAAAACCAGGAATAGCGAGTGGATATTATTACCCTGGCATTTCTCAAAATGAAATAGATTTCAAGGGCAGACAGATTTGTAAAAGATACTAATATAATAAACATTTCCAGTGGGTCATTCTAAGCATTTACCCATTCGATACTCTAGTTGGTCACATACTCCAGATTGACTTTGCAGCAGGGTGGCAGGACCGTGAGCGTCTCGTCCTGCCTGGCTCAGACCTCACAGCGCCTGCACTCGCAGCAAGTCAGTTCCTTGTTGCAAATGTCTTGTGACATTGGCTTCTTTTATCAATCTGAGAAAATCAAGATGACCTGGCAGGTAGGATCTTGAATAGGCCCAAAGCCAGGATCTTGCTGGGCGTATCTCTTGGTAAAAGGGAAGAAACGTTTCCGTTCACACCCGCAGACCCCTTTCATCACTAAGGTTCCAGTGTACATGAGAATGTTTATTTACTGCATGATTTCCTAGATAGACAATCTATGCATTATTCATATAACTTTATTTTAGCCTGAAGTGGTTTTCAAATCCAGTACTTTAAGCCATAAATGACTGAGAACCAATCTGAATTTGTAAGTGTTTGTGATTATTTGACTGGAATGCTTCTTAAGTGGAAAAACAAACTACTCCCTTCCCCACCCCTGGTTACCTAATGTAATCGAGATCTTTTCTGTTTTGCCACACACTAGAAAACGATGCTTTTGGTTTCCTCCACTCTTATGTTGATGTTAAAGAAAACATTTTTTAGTTTGTAGTAATGAAAGGATTTCATTTCATTTAGTTTGAAATAAAATGATCCAGAATAAAAAGAAGAGACTGTTCATTCAATCATTGTCATCTGTAGCCACCAGCACGTCACGCTTATCTTGTAATCCCCAAAGGCTTGGCGTGCGTGCGTGTGCGGTGGATAGACTGCTGCCAGGAAATCATACTGCCCAGTTAGTAGTGATCAGAATCTTCCCCACTTTTGGAGTTTCAAGGGTGACGTATATAAAATAAGTTTTAAGTCTCAAATTGGAGAGTAAGATTTAATATTACTTTTGGGTGTTGACACCGGGGAGGGAGTTTTTGTTTTTCCCCACGTAGACATAGGTCAGTTAAAATATTTGGTTTAAAAATGACTAAATGCTTTAAACCTATTGTAGCTTATAAGTAGAAATCTTAAGATATATACATGAGAAGTTTTAAAAGGCAACTGTTGTGCATGCCTGATGCTTAATAGAACCCTTAGTAGCATCAAGTGTTGTTTGCAGCAGTCTCTGTAATTATATGCAGTCCCTTCTAGTGCTGTATCAAAGTAAATGAAAATAAATATATTCAAATTGGCTTTTTGGGAGCTTATTTGATATGCATCAAACGGCATTTGTCCTGTGTTTAATGGTGATCTGTGTACAGCTGTGCATATATTTTCATCACTTCCTCTGGCATCACCGTTAAGAGAATGGCTACGACTATGTTTGATATTCACATAGATTTTAAGACAACACGTGATCGGCTTTCCCGTGTGTAATTAGTTGAGGGGTTTTAGGAGTCCTTCCAATTTCTGTAAAATATGAACTAGCTGTTCAAGGACTTCCTCTGGACTGTGGACACTAAAGCAATGTAGAAGTGATGGTAAAACTTGTTCCAACTGAAAAACAGACTCAGGCAGATTGTAGCTCAGAGCAGCATATAATGTTTGTTTTCTGAGTTGTTGTTTTTCCCTCACTTTTCCCCTTCATTCGGCTTGGAACTTTTCTTCCAGGCAGCATTTTGGAAGGGGGAAGGCTGTACTATGTATTTATTTCCAAATGTTTTGACGTCTTTTAATTGAAATATATGTAGATTATTAAAACCCATTTTCAGGCTGCTATTTTAATTTCTCTTGAACACCGCCACTGAAGAGTTCCATATCATATACTTCATAGTCTTGTCTCTTTTTAGTACCGTATGTTATAAATTCAGTGTCCAGTGGTCACAATCAAAATAGTAATCATTATTGCACAAGAAACTCGGTCTGCAGTCCAAAAGCTGGTCTACTCTCTAGAAATGAGAACGCTGTGTGGAGTTGACATGATGGAAACAAAAATAATTGGATGTTAGAAATCTGAATGTACTATCATCTAAAAGCAGTTGTGATTTTATTGTAATTGGTTGTCACTGTGATGTGATATTTAAAGTATGCAACATATGTAAACTTTCATAGTATTTAGCTTTTCTTAAACTTTTTTTTATTATGGAAACTTTCTAACGTGTATCAACCTCTGTATTTATATTTAATCAGTGGCTCACGATATTTATAATATGCCCCTAACTAAGTGGAATGGTGGTATATTTCACAGTACTTGGTAAAAAACAAAAACAAAAACCTGTGTCTTATAAAAGATATATCTGTATGAAGACGTGTGAAAAGTTTATAATATTGGTCACAGAAATGCCCACAGTAAATTAAAGCTTCATATCTGCTTTCTGAATGGCTTGTGTTGGTTTTTAATGGTAATGCGATTTATTAGATGCTTTCTACAACAGTAGGTTATACCTCACTTTAGAATCCAGTAGGTAATTAGTACTTTAACAAAAATCCCACATACGATTGACATTCAATAGAATGCACAGATTTTAAATGTGTAGCTTGGAATTTGGTGACCACAACCCCAATAAAGATACACAACTTTTCCATTATGGAAAATTCCCTCCTGCCCTCTCCCAGTTCATCCTTCCCCACGTTAACTATTGTTCTGACTTCTACCACCGTGGCTTAGTGTTGCTCATTCTAGAAATTCACATAAATGAAATACAGTACGTACTACTCTTTTGTTCAGTTTTTTGAGACTCATTTATGTTGTTGAGCGTATTCATAGTCTCTTTATTACCAGGTAACATTCCACCATATGAATATATATCACAATTTATTCACGGTTGATGGCCATTACGAGCCCCTCGCTGTCCCCTACTAAAGCCAACCATTAGATCAGCTGTTGTCGGCAGTACTCTTTTTGAAGTGTGGCTTTAACTTTGCAAATACAATTGCAGGTGAGTTTTATACCTCAAAGGCAGGACTTTTTAAGGAAATGCCCTTTAAAAAAGTAATGATGGTGAAAGTTTGAAGGGATTAAGGAGTGGTCATTTGCTGTTGACCTCTCTGTACCTCTCCCACTGAGAATTTTGTTGAGCTAATTAAGTTCATTAAGTGATTGAGCTAATGACTGTAACAGAAAGGCAAATTATGCCTTGGTGTTTCATGGTCTTGGTTTAGGAGTCAAAGCTCGTGCCTGACTATGAGTTATTAGCTTTGTCCTTGGGTTATAGCAAGAGTGTGAAGATACCTATTCTCCTTGGTCAGTAGTTGACATCCCTTTGTCATAAATAATAACTTCAAAGGTGAGTCCTGGATGAGCTGGTTAAATGACATCTTGAATGGCATCTGAATTGACTACAGTAGGAAGATCTTTTCCTTTCAGACTTTACTTTGCAAGCCACGCTTAATCCGAACTAAATCCTCTCTGCCCAGTTCTTAATGACAAAATGTATGCCTTCGATTGAATCCTGACAGTATACAGCATTGTTTTCGAAAGAGCTCTCAAGTTATAAGTCTTCTAAGTGAGTATATTAAGAATAAAATCCATGTATTTCACATGCCATTAAGAATGATTATCCGACACGTATGTTAAGGATCACACGATTTAGGCTCGATTACTTAGCAATATTTAGGTTCATAAAATGTGCACATATCTGGTTTTAAATTGTAATAGTTTTTTTAATTTTATCCATCAAGATTTTCAGTTTTTTAGAGGCAGGACCCCATACATGGGCTTTGTTTCTCTGAGCCGACACAAAATGAATGTAAAGTGGCTGTTCGGCCTTCACTTTATTTTGCATTAGTGGTACACAAAACATCAACCAGAGTGAAGTTCTATCCTTCTTTTTCAGAACTTCTCAGTCCAGTTGCAGAGAAATAATTTATTCCTAGAGCTGTAGTTCGACTTGATAGTTGAGTCAATGATTTCTAAAACTTGGTGTAGTTTCCTGTTGGAAAGAACTATTTAAAAGAAAGTGCCAAATTACAAATTAGCCCCTTGGCCAGGTTAGCCAGGGGAGATGGCTTCCAGTATTAATCAGGAGAGACATCAAAGTCTCCATTGTCAAGTGAGTCAGTCAATTGGACCCAAAAGGCTAATACCAATCCCCCAGTAAAACTTGCTTAAATGTTCCCCATCCAACCCTCGATCCCTGATGCTCCCTATGCCATATGCACAGAGCAGAAGTGTTCCTGTGAGGGCCAACCACGAACACTAGCTGCTGTTTGAAAGTATTGGGCACTTAGCCCCCAAAGGACTATTTCCTCCTGGTTCACCTTACTACCCCATGGGGTGGAGGGGAGAGAGAGTTTCCCACTTAATGCCTTTCCCTAAGGCTCACGCTTCTCTGCTTTTCTAAGCTATCCTTAACTCGCTGACTGGCCTGCTGCACGCTCTCGACCAAGCTGTACAACCAGATTTCACTATGGTACAAGGAGTTCAGTGATCACGTTCAGCCTTTCAGAAACCTCAGACCTTGGGCACTGAGCACAAACAAGCAGCCAGGAAGAGTCAACCGAAGATGTTATCTCTCCTGCAGTGGTTTACTCAGTTTGCCTCCTTGATGGACAAGAACTGACTGGCTGGCGGCGTTGACGAGGAGGCCAGACTTCTGGCAGAAAAGCTGGAGAAGCGTGGGAAATCTGACAAGAGACCTGGTTTGGGGGGAGGGGGGGCAAGAGAAGGAAGAGAATGGTGGCAGCAATCTCAGTAGTGATTAGAGGCAGTAACGGGACAGGGCGCTTCAGATCCTCTGACACCTTGGACCAGTGACAGGATGAAAGCCCTGCAGAGCAAAGGCAGCAGCGAGCTGATGAGTGGTAGCTAAAGATCTTTTTTTTTTTTAATTTTTATTTATTTATGATAGTCACAGAGAGAGAGAGAGAGGCGCAGAGACACGGGCAGAGGGAGAAGCAGGCTCCATGCACCAGGAGCCCGATGTGGGATTCGATCCCAGGTCTACCAGAATCGCGCCCTGGGCCAAAGGCAGGCGCCAAACCGCTGCGCCACCCAGGGATCCCAGTAGCTAAAGATCTTAAACATTTTTGGGCCTTTATGAAACCGTGTATTTTATGCTGGGACAGCAGCAGTTGGAATGCAAAGCAGTTTCCATCAGCATGGCCATTTTGTCTCGGCTCATCAGATAAGATGGAAAAAGAGAAGTCTTTGGAACTGACCCAGTGCAGAGGGATCGGTGGTACCTACATGGACAGTTTTCCCAAAAGGACTTCACTTAGCGATAGTTTTTCTTGCTCCCTATCCGGGCACGGGTTAAATCAGCCTAATTTAGCCTGATGAAAACAGACTGGATCACTGAGTCCTGATGTCAGGAGAGCTAGAGCTGTGGGACCGAGCAGATGAGAGTGAGCACGCCGGTGATCCGGTCAGATCCCTGGGGCTCTTGCTTAGGGACGGCTCACATGGCAGTAGGTGTAACCAGAAAGTCCACTAACCTCGTGGCCATCGTAGCACTGACAGGAACCACAACTACTGTGTCTTGGGCACGTACTACGTGTCAGGTCTTGTAGAAAGAGCGCTACGTACATTTCCTCATTAATTCTTGCGTTGGGTAGTCTGACCCCTTAACCTCTTCTCTAAGCCGTCATGCTGCCTGGCTTCTCCAGGTAATCAGAATTCAGGATTGAGAAGACCTGAGACCTAGCAGGTGGCCATGAGCAAGTGACCCACTGAGAAGCAGAGGCAAAGATCCTCAGAGAAAGCAAAGATTGATGTAGCCCCATAGTTAGTCTAGCACCTAAGGAATGGAACCACCCATAGACCGATGGAGTGTGCCTGGTGAGGGCATCAACAAAGTTGTAGTGTTATAGGTTGGGACCAGAGATGTCTCTCACTTAGCAGGACACTGCGGTGTCCAGATGTGCAGTTTCTCAGTTCCTCAGTTTATTTGTTGAAAGATCATCGAAATCTATTACAGTCTAGGCACCAAGGGGAGCTGTTGAGGGTAAAAGGTAGAATCTACCTTTGAGGAGCTCACCTTTTGCTTGGAAAGATGCATGTGTAAAACAAAAGAAAAATTACCCTCAAGTAAGAGTGATTCAGGAATTGAAACAAGCAGAAGTTCCAGCAATAATCCAGGAAAAAGAAGGATGAACTCTGTCCTGGTGTGCTAAGGTACAAGGCAGGCCCCGGAGAGTCCAGGAAATTTCATTAGAAGGGAAAACACTTGAGCAGAGATTTGAAAGGCGAAGAGAAGTTTCCTAGGCAGAGAAGGGCCTGGAATGACATTCCTGGAAGAAGGAGAGCATCAGTCAAAGCCCAGAAACCTGAAACCGTACTGTATGTTTGAAGATGTCTGAGGACCTTTTGTATGACCAGAACATTCATTGTGATGGAGGACCTTGGTCAGAGAAGAGGTAAAGAGGTAGGAACTGCAGAAAGAGCTGTAAGGAGGTATAGGGCGACTGCAGCACCCTTGCAGCCAGCATAGGTTTAAGGACAGAACTACTTGAAAAGGCAAACACTGGCCGGGACCATCATGGGACGCAAGCAAGACTCGGTGGGAGCAGGAGGAAGAGGAAAAAGAACAAAAACAAAGTCAGCCAAGCCATGCCAGGCTGAAATCGGGCTTCTAGCTTCTCGTACGTGGGAGACTTGAGTAATTCTAAATCAGGTAAGATTAGTGGTTAAGCAACAGAACATCTGTGTGATTTACATGTTGCCATTAGTCATTCGGTGCCTATGGTGACATTTAGTAACCTGCTATGTAAGCTTATTATGTTTGGTTCGAACCATCATGTTTTCATTCCTCTCAATTCCTTGGTTAACACAGTGCAGGATCACTGGGCTCTACTCAGGTTTGGGCCAACTTGACAACTGGCCTTGGGTGACGAAACAGCCACTCTTCAAAGTCTTGGGCCATTACCTATGGATGGAATTGCCAGCCACCAGTTTGTTCAGTCCAGTCTAGCTAAAGTGTTTTCTCGACCATCTTCATTGCTTAGAATACTTGGGATATTTGGTAACTAGCCTCTAAGATGACTCCCACTGCGCCCTGCCTCCCTGTGTCATCGGCTCCCAGGTTTGGTCTGTGTGATCGATCGAAGACAGCAGATGCGATGAGATGTCCCTCCTGAAATTCAGTTATAAAAGGCACCACGGCTTCTGCCTTGGTCATTCTCACTCTCTTTCTTTTGGATGACTCACAGCAGATGCGATGAGATGTCCCTCCTGAAATTCAGTTATAAAAGGCACCACGGCTTCTGCCTTGGTCATTCTCACTCTCTTTCTTTTGGATGACTCACTCCGCAAGGAGCCATGATCAGAGCAGCCTTATAGGGAGGCCCATGTGGGAAGTACTGTACTGGCATAAAAACATAGAGAAACAAATGCAACAGAATAGAGAAGCCAGAAATAAACCCATGCATTTATAGTTCAACTGATCTTCAACAAGAGTGCCAAGAACACACACTATGGAAAGGAGAATCTCTTCAATAAATGATGATGGAAAAATTGGATAGCTGCATGTGGAAATGAGATTGGACCTTTGTCTCACAATATATACAAAAACCAACTAAAAATGGATTAAAAGCTTAAGCATAAGACCTGGAACTGTGAAACTGCTAGAAGAAAACAAGGGGGAAAAGCTTGCCTTGAACATTGGTCTGAGCAATGATTTTTTGCATATCTGGCCCCCAAAGTACAAGCAACAAAAGCAAAAATAGAGAAATGGGATTGCGTCAAGTTGAAAAGCTTCTGCACAGCAAAAGAAACAATCATCGGAGCGAAGAGACAGTCTACAGACTTGCAGACAATATACGCAAACCATGTATCTGGTGAGGGTTAATATCCAAAATATATACGGAACTCAATAGCAAAAGACAAATAACTGGATTTAAAAATGGGCAAAGGAGGGGCGCCTGGGTGTCTCAGTCGGTTAAACATCCAACTCTTGGTTTTGCTCAGATCGTGCTCTCCAGGTCAGGAATCTGTTCCCTCTCTCACTCCCTCTGCCCCTCCCTCCACTAGTGTGCATGCACACACTCACACACACACTCTCTCTCTCTCAAAAATAAATAAATCTTAAAAAAAATAAAGTACATAGTATTTTTTTTAAAAATTAGCAAAGGATCCAAATAGACGTTTCTCAAAACATACAAAAGCCAACAGTATATGAAAAAGGTGCTCAACATTACTAATCACCAGAGAAATGCAAATCAAAACTGCAGCGAGATATCACCCTCCTGTTAGAATGGCTGTTATCAAAAAGAGAAGAGGTAACAACTGTTGGCAAGGATTCAGAGAAAGGGGAACTTTGTGAGCTATTGGTGGGAATGTAAGTTGGTGCAGCCACCATGGAAAACAGTATGGAGGCTCCTCAAAGAATTAAAAGTGGAACCGCAGTATGGACTAGCAATCCCAACTGTAGGTGTATATCTAAAGGACGTAGAATGAGTATCCCAAAGAGATATCCACACTCCCGTATCTCTCATGCCATTATTCACAATAGCCAAGATAAAGCTAGATGACCTAGAAAACCTTCAAAAATAAATAAAAATATTTGTCATGTGCAAATTTCATTTTACTTATATATTTAAGGTATACAAAGTGATGATTTAGTATATGCACATATTGGCATATAGCCAAGATACGAGGACCTAAAAATCCATTGACAGATGAATGGATAAAGCAAATGTAATACACGCACACACGCATGCACGCACACATAAACACGCACACAGAGGAATACTATTCAGCCTTGAAAAAGATGGAAACTCTGCCATTTGCAACAACGCAGAAGAACCTGGAGCACGTTATGCTAAGTGAAATAGCCAGACACGGAAAGACAAATACTGCATGATCTCATAGGTGGAATCTACAAAATTCAAACTTGTAATAGCAAAGAGCAGAATGGTGGTTTCCAAGAGCTAAGGGGTGGAGAAAATAGGGAGATATTGGTCAAAGGGTATAGTTTGGATTATGCAGAATGAATAAATTCTGAGAACCTAACATACAGCCTGGTGACTACCATTAATAATACTGTATCGTTTCTTTTTTTTTTTAAGATTTATTTATTTATTTATGATAGACACAGAGGAGAGAGAGAGAGAGAGAGAGAGAGAGAGGCAGAGGGAGAAGCAGGCTCCATGCCGGGAGCCCAACGCGGGACTCGATCCCGGGACTCCAGGATCATGCCCTGGGCCAAAGGCAGGCGCCAAACCGCTGAGCCACCCAGGGATCCCCAATAATACTGTATCGTATGCTTGAAATGCCTTGCGAGTAGATCCCAAGTATTCTCACTACAAAAACAACAACAACAACAACAAAAAACTTAATTATGTGAGGTGAGGGATATGTTAATTAGCTTTATGGTGATTATTTTGCAATATATGCATATACTAAATCATCACTTTGTATACCTTAAATATATAAGTAAAATGAAATTCGCACATGACAAATATTTTTATTTATTTTTGAAGGTTTTCTATTTCATCTAGCTTTATTTTTTTTAAATGCTTTTTCTGCATCTATTGATAAGGTCATGTGGTTCTTATTCTTTCTTTGATTAATGTGGTGTAGCACATTGATTGATTTGTAAATATTGAACCATCCCTCCAGCCCAGGAATAAATCCCACTTGATCGTGGTGAATAATTCTTTTCATAATGTATTATTGATTTTGATTATCTAGTATTTTAAGAATTTTTGCACCCACTTTCATCAGGGATATTGGCCTGTTATTCTTTTCAGTGGGGTCCTTGTCTGGTTTTGGAACCAAGGCAATGCTGGCTTTGTAGAATGAGTTTGGAAGCTTTCCTTCCGTTTCTATTTTCTGGAACAATTTGAGAAGAATAGGTATTAACTCTCCTTTAATGACAAATATCTTTTAAAAAATAATCGCATAGTAATCTATTTTTTGGACATGCCAAAATACATATAACCAATATCTTAATTTTTTTCTATTACAAAGAACCTGAGCTCATATTTAGTTGTCTGATTTTTTTTTATTGGATTAATTTCCATGCTAAAAAAATAATAATTTAAGTGGTTAAATTCAGACTTTTTCTCATTCTCTTTACCTTTGACTTAGTAGCAGAGAGAATTTCCATTCTTTAGCAGAAGTTTGCAGAATATAACTGTGATACTGGTTTACAGAATCTTTAAATACATGAAAATGGGGGCCCCTGGGGCCTCAGTCAGTTAAGTGTCTGCCTTCGGCTCAGATCATGATCTGGGATCCTAGGATCAGGCCCCACGTTAGTCTCCCTGCTCGGTGGGGAATGTGCTTGCCCCTCTCCCTCTGCTGCTCCCCCTGCTTGTGCTTGCTCTCTCTCTCTCTCTCTCTCTCTTTCTCTGTCAAATAAATAAATAAATAAATAAAATCTTAAAAAAAAAAAAAAAGAAAAAGAAAGACATGAATATTTTACAAACAAAAACTGCCAGCTTGAGACTGTCCCTGACCCTGCCCACTTCACTTCCTACCTCTCTGCTTCCTGGCCTGCTGAGGCTCCAGCCCCAACCCCACTTTTGCCTTATCTCTCTAACCCACATCCTCTCTGGTCTCTGGTCAGAGGAGCAAGCTGGCGGGAACATCACATGCCTCCCAATGGTGCTAGGCTGTCATACATCACTGCCCACAGCTTTGCCAGTGCAGGCTCAGCCCAGAAGAGGTCTAACTCCAGAGTGAGCTGCACCACAAAATCCCCAGGAGGTAAGTAACCATGACCAAGGGATTCTTTTTGGCTTCCAAGTTCTCATTTCTTTTCTGTCTGGCTCCCAACCAAACTTGAGCTGTATTCTCCCTCTGTGCTCAAATATCAAATGCAAGTACCAGATGTGCAATTCCTGAATGATGGCAGGAGGAGCTTCTCAGGCCTGCTCCCCAGTGAAACAACCATAACTGGTGAAAATTATTTTAAAAAAACAAAAAAGTTTGTGGAGATTGTCCTGAGGGCAAATGGAGAAGCACTTATCATTCATTCAAGAAAATCTAATAAATCTCAGTAAGAATGGTAAAAGTCTATTGCACTCTGCTCCCTGCCTCTCCCCAGCCTCTGTTCAGCGCGATGGGAGCTCCACTCCAGTTCGGAGTGACCAAGACTATGGGGTTCCTTCGTGTTGCCCTAGCTACCAGCCCAGGACTGTGTGGTGTCTTCCCTGGAATGCAGGAATCCCCACCAGCTCTACATAGTGGGGGCTAAATTCCAGGTTAAGTTGCAGCCAGGAGATTGGAGGCTTCCTTCCTTCACTCAGTCCCCACTCCTAAGACGCAGGCTCCACCCTGGATGTGGCAGGTCAAGCACTTTGGGTCCCATTTACCCTTGCTCCAGTTTCCTTATACAGTGAAGTCTGCGGGAGACCAGAGTGTACTGCCCTCGCCCATCAGTGACTTCCAGCAAGGGTGCCAAGGCAGTGCAGTGGCTTTTCAACAAATGGGACGGGTACCACCACCAAATTGCACCACATGCAATACAACACGATTGGACACCTTCCAAAGTCGACTCAACACGGAACATCAATCTAATGTTGCAAATATAAGGCATGTTGCAAATCATACAACTGATAAGGGACTTGCATCCGGAACGTATATAGAGAACCCCTACAACTCAATAATAAAGGACAACTAACCCAACTTAAAAACGGGCAGAGGATTTGGATAGGGATCACTCCAAGGCAGTTCCTCAAAAGATCAACACAGACAGTTACCAAATCACCCAGCAGTTCCACACCTAGGGACATACCAGGACAAGTGAAAATACGTAAATACGTGTCCTACAAACCTCGTACATACGTGTTCCCAGCAGCATCGTTTATAACAGCCAAAAAGTGGAAATGACACACGTGTCTGTGAACTGGTGAGTGGGGAAATCAGACGTGGCGCATCCACGCCGCAGCAGCTCACTTGACGATAAAAAAGAACGAAGTGTTGATACGGATAGAACATGGAAGAAACGTGAAAACAGTCATGCGGAGTGAAAGAAGCCAGGGACAAGGGGCCACTGTGTGTGGTTCTGTTTCTGTGCTGTGTGGTTCTGTTTCTGTGAAGTGTCCAGACGAGGGAAATCTCTAGATAGACTGTCTTGGTTGGGGTGTGACAGGTGCAACTGCCATGGGTGTGCGGTTTTGGGGGTGGGGGGTAGCGTGGGTGAAGAAAATGTTCTAGGACTGATGGTCACACAACTCTGAATGTACTAAAACACAGAGTTGTCACCTGGTGGCTGAGTTGTAGGGGATGTGAATCCCACCTTCATAAAGGTCGTGTCTCTAACCCGTGCGGGTCCCCTAGGAAGAGGGCGGCCAGCAGGCGCTCTGCGACTGGACCAGCACACAGCTGCCCCGCCGGGCCTCCGGGCCACCTGCCTCTGTTTCCCCGGAGTCCGCAGTGTACACTGGACACTCGGAAAACCGGGTTCTCACAGCTTTCACCCGCCACCCCTCCCCGGCCCAGGTCCCTGGCGCCTCCCTCCCGGCGCTGCCGCTGTCCCCGGGGCTCCGCACGGGCCTGGGAGCCCGTCCATCCCGCGGCCTGTCCGCGCCCTCGGCCCGGCAGCGGCTTCGGGCCACAGCTGACGGGGTTTGGGACTTTCTTTTTTTTAAGATTTATTTATTTATTTATTTATTTATTTATTTATTCATTCATTCATTCATTCATTCGTTCATTCGACCCAGAGAGACAGGCCAAGACCCAGGCCAAGGAGGAGCAGGCGCCCTGCGGGGAGCCGGACGTGGGACTCGATCCCGGGACCCCGGGGTCACCCTGGGCCCAAGGCGGCGCTAACCGCTGAGCCACCGGGTGGCCCCCAAGTCCTTAGTTGCAGTAGAGTCCTGCCGCGCCTTGTAGACGCCCAGGCAGCTGGCACACCTTCCCTCCGGACGGGCGAGGAAATACCTGCCAGTCCGAGCGACTGGCTCTGTCTAATGATGTTTCAGCCCCAGAGGGGGTGCCCCGGCAGCCTGTGCCCCAGGGGGGGACACTCGGCCTCCCCACCCCGGAGGGAGGGGGGCGGGCAGCCCTACGGAGACCCCCCGGGGGAGGGGGGCGGGCGGTGGCGGGATCCCCCTACCTGGGGCCTGAGGACGCAGGGGTCCCACTGGGCCCAAGGTCGTCCGGGCCACACAGAGGCCCCAGGCCCGGCCGCCGTCCCTCCCCGGGGGCCCCCACCTGGACGGAGAAGCTGAGCTCCCCGCTCAGGAGCAGAGGCCGCAGTGCTGGAGGCCACCGCCCCTGCTCCTGCCTCTGGCCTCCTTTCTTGTGGGGTCGCCAGCCAACCCCAGGGGGACCTGGAGGGGGACTCCCGGCGTCCGGGCGGCCTTGGGACACTGGCCGCGCCCTCAGGCCAAGCGCACACCCTGGAGGACATGGTACTGGCTAACAGTATGGGTCATGGGAGAGGCCAAGGATGGCGCTCAGTCCTCTGGTTCGGGGCACCCCCCGTTGTCACCGCCGTGAAAGGAGGTGGGAGAGCGAGGAAGGTGCCCCCCAAGACCCGCGGCCAGGCCGGTGCTGGTGCAGGCCTCCTTCGCTAGGAAGGGGCTCTTGCCTCGACGGGCTTTTCTTCTAAGCAGTGGCTTCTGCAGGGTTCAGAAAGTTACAGGAGTCCTTGTTTCTGGCCAATCCGTCGGCCTTTATGAAGTATACACTCTGCCCCGGGACAGAATTTAACCTAAAATAAGCGTAAAATACGTGATGGAAACTTCAGCTCTTAGCCACATGTGGTCAGACGGCACAGCTTGCTAAAATGTCACCTTACTTACGGATCGGACTGTATTTACTCTGAGTAGAGGCTTAACACATAACTACTCGATCTTTCTCCCACTCGCCCTCCACGTCCCCCCCACCCCCGGGACTGGAAACACGGGGAGAGGAAGAGGATGCCAAGCCGAGGCCAAATCATGCGTGGAGTTTAAGCGTATGCCTTTGTTTGTCATCTTGCAAAGGCCTCGCTCGCCTCCCAGACCCATTCCTTAGCAGGGCTTGCTCGCTTTCCCACTTCCCAGACGGCAAAGGGGTCCGTGCCTCTTCTCCCTCCGTCTCCCCGGTTTTCAAGCTTGTCCCTCCACTGGCCTTCATCAGCTCCCCCTTCAGCCTCCCTTGAGTGAAATCACATCTCAAAGTGGAGATTAGATCCTTACGTGGGCACATGGGCAAGAGTCCCAGCTGCTCAGAAGGGTTCTAGCAGATTTCTCAGATCACCCGTGACGTCAGCTGTGGCTGTAGGAACACAGCCCTGCGGGGTGCCATGTAGGCCTGAGCGCATGGAGTAGTACGTCCGTGTAAGGCATGTGTACTGCGCAAGGCGCTGCTATGCGAGGTGACAGTCCCACGGCATGAAGCCCAAAGAGGGATCAGACCGGGGAATTCGATGAAGCCAAGGCGCCCAGGCCCCCTTTCCCTCTCTGTCCTGCCAGCGCAGTTCATGGCTTCCTCCCCGTGGCTGCTGCGGCTCCAGCCACTGCACCCACATTCCAGACATTAATTTGTTAAAAATGGGGAAGGGGCAGGTGGATTTCTCTCGGGAGAGATGGTTTGAGGACTCTGAAGAACATTTGCCTCTTTCTGTCCAACTTAGCATTCTTATTTCAGGATTTCTTTTTTCCCTGCTGGACCGGCTCTGCCATCTTGCTGGCCTCCGTCACTAATGATCCATTACCCGTCCCACCTTGAATTCCCACGTCTGTCTCATGGGCCAGACCTGAGTCCTCGGCCACACCTTGCTGCCAGGGAGGCTGGAGAGTCCAGCCTTCTAGCTAAGTGCAACCCCCTCCTGGTGGAAATCTAGGGGCTCTGACTAGGACAGGCCAGAGATGGAAGAGCGGCGAGCAGCAGCAGCGTTTGCACAAGGACACAGGTACGTCCATTGATTCCACCTCCTTTAACTTGTCGTTTTGCCTCTCCTGCTGTCTGGGCTCGGTCCTGAATCCTCTCCCACTTGGTCCCGAATCCTTTCCCTCTTGGCCCCGAATCCTCTCCCACTTGGTCCTGAATCCTTTCCCTTTTGGTCCCAAATCCTTTCTCTCTTGGTCCCGAATCCTTTCCCACTTGGTCCCGAATCCTCTCCCACTTGGTCCCGAATTCTTTCCCACTTGGCCCCGAATCCTCTCCCACTTGTTCCTGAATCTTTTTCCACTTGGTCCTGAATCCTTTCCCTTTTGGTCCCAAATCCTTTCTCTCTTGGTCCTGAATCCTTCCCCACGTGATCCTGAATCCTTTCCCACTTGGTCATCACGACAACATTCTCCTCTCCCCACGGAAGTCCTGGAAAGAAAAAGCTCACTTGGCTCTACTTTCTCACTTCCTTTTCCCTTTTGCCCATTTTCCTCGGGCTTCTGTTCCCGTCTCCCCACTAAACCTGCCAGTGCCCTCCTTCTAAACCAATTCAGATTGGCTGCGTCCTGCACAAAGCAAATATTTGGTAAATGACTGCTGAATTATTCAGTTTGTTGGCTGTTTTCTCCACGATCCATTCTTAGGACAGTGCCATTTTCTACTCATCCTAATTGCAAAAATAATATTTTAGTTCCGTTAAGAACCGTTAGGTTCTTTTGACCTGTTTATGAAAACATAGTCCTCATAGTGCAAAAAATGCACTGTAACCGCCAAAACATTCACCCAACAGCACACTTTCGGAAATGACCTTTTTATAGGTGTGAGTCTGTTTATTCACTTCTCCCCTCCATTGAATGGAGAAAAGAAATGGGATGTTTATTGCTAAGAACAGCAGACTTCCCTTAGATTGTTTCTAAAGCACAGCAGAGTCAGTGGCAAGAAGTTTCCCTGTCTAACTCGTGACAGAAAACCATCCGTTTTGAAATCCCCAAGGGAAAAAACACCCAGAAGATCCTCGATAATACATCTTCCTCTGTTGTTGGACTTTCCATCTTTCCTCAAAACATGGACCTGGCAATTTTCAAGTCCAATTTTTGTCCTGACTCAGGAAGAGCATCGTGTCCCAAATGTATTCTCGGCCCTCTACGACCTCCGCCCGCATTGCATAAGGCTCCTCTCCGGGGATCAGGGGCTGGGACTTTAAAGCCCCGGTGGTTAGGGACTGCGGGCAGGATGTAGTTATACTGCCCCGTTGTGGCAGATTCTGTTCCAGTTCAAATGCTGCCTCATTTTTTTTCCTGTCCTGCTTCTTCCAGAAACCAACCTACTAATAAGGAGCAGTTTCTGGGGATCCCTGGGTGACTCAGTGGTTTAGTGCCTGCCTTCAGCCCAGGGCGTGATCCTGAAGACCTGGGATCGAGTCCCGCGTCGGGCTCCCTGCACGGAGCCTGCTTCTGCCTCTCTCTCTCTCTCTTTCTCTCTCTCATGAATAAATAAATAAAACCCTTAGAAAAAAAAAAGGAGCAGTTTCTGAGCAAGGACATTATAAAACATTAAGGGGTGCCGGTGGGCTTTAGGGGACCCAAACCTTTCCTTTTACCCCTTCCTCCCAGGTTTTGTGTGTGTGTGTGTGTGGTGGGGGGGGGGGCATCAGTGAAGGTAACAATTTTGCGAAGTGACCCTTATGTGCCATAGCTGAAGAGCATCTCCTTCAGGGAAGAAAGACCCCCCGCCCCCCAAGAAGGTGGTCAGCTTGTAATCAGCTGGAGTCCGCCTGGCCCTGCCGAATTGTGAACAGAGCCTGTGAGTTTGGGATCCATAAGCTAAGTCTGGCCCTCACACAGGATGTGTTTGGCTGATACACTAGTTTTTTGTTTGTGTTTGGTTTGAAGTTTTAAAAAGAAATATTTAAAAGGAAGATTTCATGTAAAAAAAAAAAAGAAATCTCGACTTCTGGCTTCTTGATGTTCTCTTTCTGAGTTGCAGCAACTGGTTGGACCTGAGCGGTGTGTTCACCTTTGGATGAAGTTGGCCCCTGGCCTCTGTCGCCGTCCTCAGCACGCCTCCCTGTGACGCAGTCAGGTTCCAACACACGGAACCTATCCACGGAACAGCACCCAGATCAAGAAACAGAAGATACCCTCACACCGGGGGTCCCCCTCACGTCCCTGTTCAGTCATCATCCTCACTTCTCTCAGCAGAGATTAGATGCACCTGCATTTATACTTGATACAAATGGGGCCCTAGAGTAGGTATGATTCCTGTCCAGCGGTTTCTATTCGACATTGTATTTATGAGATCCACGCGCATCGTTGCACGCAGCAGTAGGTCGTTCTTTTTCACGACCACATAATATTCCATTGTGTGAATTCCCCACCATTTATTTATCTGTTCTTGATTAATGGACGTTTAGGGAACTTTCCAGTGTTAGGTCTTGAGCACAGTATGGCTTACCGAAATTCTAGTACACGTTAAAAAAGAGATTAACATTGCCTCTCTCTCTCTGTGTCTCTCATGAATAAATAAATAAAATCTTTAAAAAAAAAAGAATTTACTGATAAGTATTGTACAAAAATTAAAAAAGAGAGAGATTAACACGTGTCAAAATGGCATTCGAGGAAAGGAAGTGTTATCAGAAAAGAGGTAAATGTAGCCTGATTTTCAGATTATGTCATTTTCTATCCGCAAAACTCAAGAGAATCAATTCAAACCATCATCATTAATAACAGAATTTAGTAGAGTCAAGACAAAAAAAAAAGAGTAAAGACAAAGAGAAAGCCGAGGAGAGCTGGATGGGGAAGGGCGCAGGAAGAAGACCTGGCAAAGGGAGGAAAAGCAAGGAGAGAAGCCAGTGGCTGCGCCCTGTAAGCACCAAGCTCTGAGCTCCCGCGTGAGGGAGGCCTGACTCAGCAACCGTTGACGCTCTTGGGGGATCATTTCCTGAGTGCGTTTTATGAGCCAAGAATCGTTTTATGGACTTTTTGGTGAGTGTGGGGCATTTCTGACTTGCTAACCTGGGACTCAGAGGCTGTGAACAAACATCTCCATCCCCAGGGCCCAGAGGCTCTTGGTGCGCTCACTCGCACACCTGCGGCTCCAGTTGTGCAACGGTGGTTGAATGAGGAATCGGGGTTAAAGGTGACGGATATGTAGGGGTTGGTTATTTGGTTTGGCTTTGTTTGCTTTTGTTTTGTTTCATTTTTTTTTTTTTTTTTTTTGTCTCCTTACAGAGGGTTTTCAGCTCGGAAACCTAACTATATTTCTTGAGGCCCTTGGTGGGCTCACGGCAAGGAGTTGTGCCAGGAGGTGAAGACATTGAGAGGAACGCTGGGGGCTCTGGGGGCTCTCCACTATTTCAGGGCACGAGTCTGACGTGGCAGGAGTCAGAGAGGAGATAATAGCCTCCTCCTCCTCCGTGGAACCCAGCACTGCTCTGGGTCCCCCGAGCCGCGGAAACTCATGGTGCCTCAATGGGTTCAGCCTTGCTATGAACATCGGCGTTCTTGTGAGCCCCCCAGTGACCTCTGGGGGCTGCAGGCTTGATACCTGGGAGCCAGGGAAGAAAAGCGGGGAGACACCGGACGCTTGCCCCCGGGGACGATCTGATTTGGAAAATCCTACAAGCCCTGCCCTTTTGGACTCCCTGCTGTCCATGTGGGATTGCTCACGGTGCTGCTCACCTTTGAAGGGCATGACTGTTGTGACATGACCTTGGGACACAGGGACCAGCAGTGCGGGGCAGAGAGAGGACAATCCAAGCTGGCTAAAGTGCTTTGTGAAGCACGAAACAACTCTGATGAGGCAGCAGCCGGCTTCCATAACCTAGGAGTTGGGCCTCCTGTGGGGACTCAGTGGTGGAGTGTCTGCCCTAGGCCCAGGTCGTGACCCCGGGGTCCTGGGATCGAGCCCTGCATCAGGCTCCCTGTAGGGAACCTGCTTCTCCCTCTGCCTGTGTCTCTGCCTCCCTCTCTCTCTGTGTGTCTCTCATGAATAAATAGACAAAATCTTTAAAAAGAAGAAGAAGAAGAACAACAACAACAACAACAACAACAACAACGTAGGCTTCTTCTCTGCTTGAGAATAGGTGGCTGCCAATGTCCTATCTCGAACCGCCTGCAGCGAACTCCCCCGATGCCTGCAGGGGCCGCGTGGCGGCAGCACAAAGGCCGTGACTTTCCAGCAACCCGGACAACGGGGACTCAAACTGGGGTTGAGTAATTTGAGAAATGAATACAACGTGCTGGAGCTCGCATTCCTCCTGGGTGGAGCCACTTATACATACGCTGCTACTTTTCATTTTCGATCCGTAGAGGTCGAAGCATAAGTCCTGCATCATTTCTATTCGGGGAACTTACTCCTTGTGTTCTTTGGAAACATTCCTTATAGTGTTTTCATAAACTCTAAACATCTCTCACTGATTTGTTCCTAATTACAAAAGTGGTCTGTGCCAATTATGGAGAAATACAAAAAGATAAAAGCATCCAGAGGAAAATGAATCTTTCGCAACACGATCTCTAATACCTACCCATATTATTTGTGCACAGTGTGTGACTGATCCGCGACGTGGGGCATGTACGTTGTTTTCTTCTTATAATTACTGTTGAGATCAGCTACACATTTTACATTCTTTAAAAATAAATCCTAGAAGTGGATTTGCTGGGTCAAAGTTTACCTTCATTTTTAAGCCCTTACTGCGTTTTCCTCAATTGCTCTCCCTGAGGTTGCCTCAACGAAGTGTCCCAGCAGCAGCGTCCGAGCACGCCTGTTTGCTGCCCCCTTCTCGAGGTCTGGTACCGCCGTTTCTAAATGCCATGACCGAAGCAGGTGGCACTGGGCTGTCACCTGGATGACTTAGGACGGCCACCTGCTCTCCGTGCTCCAGTCAGTTGCCCGTTCTGTGCCGCACAGGCTTCTCCTGCCACGTGAGTGTCATCACACCCCCTCCCTTCTCAGAACCCTGTCCCGCCACCCACAGCCCACAGAGTGGGCTTGCATGTCCCCAGGGCCTACGAGGGCCTTCCTGCCCATCCCGAATACCTCTTTGGGGTCTTCTCTATCATCTCACCATGCACCCTGACCTCAGATGGGGAGCTCATTTGCACCTTTAGACGGAGTCATTCATACCCCTTCCCCTATCTCTGTGCTTCCCCCTCTCTCTGCCTTCCAGTCTCCGCACAAAGTGATGGAATCGGGTTGGGACACCCCCTCCCTCTCGGCCAAGCTGCCTTGTCGCCCATCAGTGGGGAGCCGTCGGGCCTCTTCACATCTGAGCAGTTCAGACGGGTGTCTGGCCTTAGACGACCCCATCCCCTAGAGGACCTGCTTGCACCCTGGGCCAAGCGGGCCCCTAAATCCGGCTGCTTTTGGGACCCTAATTGATGGCACATTCAGGGACCCTGATGCCAGCCATATCCCAACCATTTCTTCAGATGTTACCCGCCCCACGCTTTCCCCTCTCTGGTGGCCTTCAGAAACCCCGGAGGCCTTCCCACCAGGTCCTCAGATCTCCTAGTCTTTTTTGTGTTTTCCATCTTTGTTTCTCCGTGCTGCGTTCCCACCGTGCCCAGCTGCCCGTTTGCCAGTTCCCTCTTCAGCCACGTCTATAACTTACTATTACATCTCTGTACTGAGCTACTCGCGTCGCTTACTGCAGTTTTTAATGAAAGAAATCTTATTTGGCTCTTTTTCAGTTCTGCCCCATGACCGTTTATTTTTAATTTTTATTTTCTTAAAGATGCATTTACTTCGGGGCGGGGGGACACAAGCAAGGGGAGGGACAGAGGGAGAGAGAATCTCAAGCCGACTCCCCAAGGAGTGCAGAGCCTGGTGTGGGGCTCGACCTCACCACCCTGAGATCGTGACCTGAGCCAAAATCAAGAGTTGGACGCTTAACCACTGAGCCACCCAGGCGCCCCTGCCCTATTACTTTTCTTTCTTTTTTTTTTTAAAAGATTTTATTTATTTATTCATGAGACATGCAGAGAGAGAGAGAGAGAGAGAGAGGGGCAGAGACACGGGCAGAGGGAGAAGCAGGCTCCATGTAGGGAGCCCGACGTGGGACTCGATCCCGGGCCTCCAGGGCTGGGCTGAAGGCGGTGCTAAACCGCTGAGCCACCCAGGCTGCCCTTACTTTTCGAATGTAATTTCCAGGTCCCTGTTAAAACTTATAGGCCTGTGTTTTATTTCTACAAATATAATCAGTGTAGCTGTTTTATAGTTCGCATATGATAATCGGTAGGTCTTTGTGTGTCTATTTGTGCTGTCTGGCCTTTCTGCTCTTTTTAACTTATGGTTTCTGGTTTCTGAGTGTGTCTGGTTGTCTTCCGCTGGGTGCTGATCGTTGTATTGGGAGCGCTGTAGTAATAACGAGGACCCCTAGGTGAGGACATATGCATTCTGGGAGCATTTTCATTTATTTTTGTTGGGTGCCTGGGGTATTACTAGTCCAGTGCTCCCTTCATCCAAGTTCAAGTCTTGAGTTTTCCTCACCCACCTGGGCAGGGTAAACCTGGGCTGTGGGTCCCTGCAAGATTTTCTTTCAACTCAACTTATTCTGAGGCCCTTTGGGGTCCCAGCATTAAAAAAAGATGTTTTAACACAGTACATATTTTTGGTGGATTCTAGGTTTTGACTTTTGTCTTCTTGAGCCTGGAAATCCACCTGCTTGGTTTTCAACTGCCCCCTCCCCCCTTTTTTTTTGTATCAGCAAGTACCCTCAGGACAAAGACAGCTTTGAGTTCTGGGCTTCTGGGTTCTGATCCTCACCTTGACTCAACCTCAGCAATTACTCCCTTGTTTGTTCTTTGATGATTTTTTTTTTTTGTTATTTCACCCAGTTCTTTGACTTGTCCTCAGCGGGTACATCGGTCCTAATTACCTCAGCTTTCATACCAGAAGTGGTCATCTTTATTCCTTGTTCTGCTTGGGCCTAACAGTGCCAAAGGATAGAACTCGAATTCAGCTCTGTTGTGGCTCAGATATGAAAAGATCTGTCTGAACGGTATAGGGGAGCTCCCAGACCAAGGAAGGAGAGAACGAAGCCGGATGGCAGGGGGTGTGCAGGGTCTCCCTCCAGCTGTCGTGCCTCTCAAGCAGTTCCCCAGGCCGCAGGCAGATGGCGTCCCCATCTCCACTCCGTGGCTCTCAGGTACCCACAGGGCTGGACGCCGGGCTCCACTTCCCAGAACGCACTTCCAGGAGGCCCTCAGGTCAGGAGCCCAGCCCGGGGCCCTTCCCTGTAGGAAGGACATTTCCCAGCGTGGGGTGTGCCCTCCCAGGCCCCCAGGCCCAGCCTCACTTCCTTCCTAACAGCCCGTGAGCAAACCTAGACCAAGGTGGGGCAAGGGGAGAGGAAAGGACACACAGGCTCTAGCTGCCCATTTTGGGGAGCCCAGACCAGACCCAGAGTTTCTCACCCAGGGTCAAGCAGGTCAAGGGAAGTCTTCCTGGGCAGGCTTGCTCTGGTTTTGGCATCGCGCCACGGCTGGTGTTGTGGACTAAATAAACACCTCCTCCCCGTCCCCGCGACCTCGTCCTGACCTCTGGAGCCTGCGAGTACGTTACCATGTGCCAAAGGGGACTTGCTGTTGACTAGGGAGGTTGCCCTAGATTATTTGGGTGGCCCCGACATCGTGCCCAAAGCCCTTTATAAGCGGGAGGCAGGAGGGTCAGAGGGACAGAGAGACATGATGACAGAAACAGAGGTTAGTGTAAATCAAGGAAGGGGACGTGAGACAAAGAATGCAGGTGGCCCCGAGAAGTCGCCAAAATGGGTTCTCCCCTAGAGCCCCCAGAAGAACTACAACCCTGCCAGCACCCCGATTTTAGGACTTCCGACGTCCAGACTGTAAGACAATAAATCCGTGTCGTTTGAAGCCATTAGGTTGGCGGTGATTTGTTGCAGCAGCCAGAGAAGGCTAATCCAGGTGAGCCCTCACCTTAAGCCACCGCTTCCCCCGCTTCCAACTATTGCACTTGGTGCAAACTGTTTGCAGACGCCGGGACCCTAGGGCTCCAGGGCGGCAGGACCCAGTGTCCCCGGCCCCGCACCAACCAGGCCCTCTCCCTGCGCCCCGCTGCGCGAAATTCAGTTTGCATTTCATCTATTTACATGAATTTGAAGCTGTGACAATTAAAAAGGTACAGTGCTCTCGGCCTCGGGTTCAAGGGGGACTGACAGCTCCACCAGCCATCTCAGCCAGCCCGCAAGGCTTGGATGTCCACGAGATAAGCAAGGCCTGGAGCAAGAGGACATGGCCGAGGTCATTCTTTAGCTAATTAATGAATTATTCGGAGGGAGGCTGGAGGAGCACTCACCCCCAGCCGAAGAGGCTGTGGAGGGAAACCCTCGGAACCCCTGGGCCCCGACGCTCAGGTCTCGCCCCGTCCCCCCTGCTCTGAGGCCCCAAATTGATGTCACTTGTCCGTCCTCTGGGCGAGGCTAGTCTTGGGGACCAGCCTGGGCTCCGGGTGGGCTTTCTCTGCCCACCAGGTGTTCACTTGGCTCAAGCCAAGGGCGACTTCCGTCTGGGCAGCGCACTGCCCGGCTCTGCTGTGGGCTATGGGGTCGGCTCATCTTGGTTCTCACCAGGGACCCTCCAGAGCCGCCTTGCGTGTGTGCAAAGCTCAGGTTTCCTCTTTGCCCTGTGGGAGCCAAAGAAGACCTGGAGACGTGAGAGGCCTGGCTCTGACCTCCTCTGCTAAACCACCCACAGTGCCTTTTTTCCTTTCTGGTGGCCATGCTATGTTGATGTGGGGTATTCCTTGGGATTGGTTCCTCCTACAGTTATGTGGAATGTTCTGGGCCCACGACCCTCTGCTCCCAGATCTCCAAGACTGTCTGGGATTTATTCCTAACTCCCTCTTCCACTCAGATTCAACGTGGAGACAAGGGCAAAGACGTGAAGGCAACACTAGCATTTCAATTCTCTTGCTTTTTACTTTCCCATCCCTTCCAGGGCTTTCTTTCCAGACCACAAAAGGATCTTCTTCTTCCCGGTCTCCGGGTTCCAAATACTCTCTAGGGCAGAGCTGGCAACTAGGGTTTGTGTGGCAAATCTGGTGACAGTTTATTTTGTAAATGAAGTTGCATTGGGCCACAACCACACCTGTTTGCCCCCCAAGGGCAGGGCTGAGGAGTGGAGACAAGGACCATCTGGCCCTTTCTGGAGAAGGCTTGCCACCCCCGCTCGAGGCTCGGAGTCCTCGGGGTTTGGCACTGGATCCTCAAATGAGGCTTTGTGAATCCAGACAAATCTACCCCAACTCCTGCCCTTCTTGCTTTGTTCTTGCCATTGAAGCCGAGACACTTGGAACCCGAGGTCCTGAACAGAACTGTTCTCAGAGGGGAGCTTTGGGACTTCGCCTCCCGAGCTCCGAAGCCTGGTCTGATTTTACCAACGAGAAGAAGGCCTCAACTAGTATTTCAGCAGGTCTCCTCTCGCTTGATCTCTCGGCTCCTGCTGGCTGCCTGGCTGGCCCCATCCCCAGGTGGGCGTCCAACTGGGACTGTGCACCACCGCCCCCCTCCGGGCGATGGAGGCAGCGGTTTTTCCAGAGGGGATCCAAGAGACCCTGGCTCCTAGGGAGCTGAGGGGGGGCCAGGTCACCAAATGCAGGAATCCTTGAGTGTCTGAACTAGGGGAAGATGCCGGGGACTTCTTCACGCCTCCACTTCCATAACGAAGGGGTAAGAGGTGAAAAGGGTGATGAAAAGTTAGGAATAGCCTCATCGAGAACACGCGGCAAAAGCTAGAGCCCCCTCCCCCCCTTCCCCCCGTTTCCCCTCTAGTTGCTGTTCCTGTGCTGGAACAGATCCCGCTCTGCCTTGGGTCGTGGGCAAGCTTCCCGGAGTTCGGCCTCTCTCACCTGGTGTCCCCATTCGTGGGCGCCAGGGGTCCCCCCGAACAGCAGCAATGCGTGCGGCCGGACGCGACCAGGGAGGCCCCGAGTCTCCGGATTCTGTGCTTCTGGATGGATTTCTCTGTCTTTCCTCCTGGACTCATTCCTCAGGTCTCTGGTCACAGGGAAGAAAACAGATGAAAGTCACGGTTGAGCTACACAGATGGGGCTGGGACGGAGGGCTCGGGAGGGAGCTTTGATTTTAACGACCCCGGCAGCCGGCAGCCGGCGCAAGGCCCACCACAGCCAGCCTTCTCTTCCTTCTTCTCTTGGACTTGGTTCATAGACGGCAGTCGCTGCTGGTGACCGTGCCGACGACGTTGCCTGAAGGAAGAGAGTGTAAACCGTAGCTCATATTGGGGCACTTGGCCGTGTCCAAGGCAGATCTGAGCACGGCGTGCCCCTGGCTACATCGAGGGGCCCCCTTCGTCCGTGGGATCCAGTCCCGCTCCTTTACAAGCTGTGTTGTGGTTCTTGCCAAGCTCTCCCACCTCATCTCTAGTTACACCCACTTCAAAATTTCTGTTCAACCATACTTTAGCTTTTTGAACTAAAAAACCCCCACAAATATATATATATACACAAATATACACACATATATATGTTTTATATATATGTTTTAGCCAATGAGCCTTTGGACATAACATTTTCTCTGCCTTGAAAACTGCTTCTTCCTTCCCAAACACCCCACACATTTACCTTCTTCCAAGCTCCTATTTGCCCAATTAATTCCTTGTAATCACTCAGATTGCAGCTAAGCAATACCTCCTCCAGGAAGCCGTCCCTGACTTCTCAGTGCCACAATCCCAGAGCACCTGGTACTTCTGTGACGTGCTCCTGACCATACCATGTTTACTCCTTTGCAAGCCACCTTAAGCCAGAGCTTTGCCCAGGTGCCCAGAACTCAGAAGGAATTCAGTCAATATTTGCAGAATAAATAAGTGAACAAATGTCCGAAGGAGATCCTGCGAACCCCTTGCGCAGAGCACTTAGGCGGCCTGTCCAAAGTCCGCCGCATAGCCGAACAGAGGTGACATTCAAACGTCGGCCTACCAAATCCAAGGCCAGTGCCTTTGCAGTGTCTCCTAAGGCCTGACATAGCCCGGATGATCACATGGGTGTAAGAGAAACGTGCCCTTCATCACCCACCGAAATGATTGAAGAAAAGTCCAGAAGAAAACACACTGATAGGAAATCATGATGATCTCTGGGAAGATGGAGGGGGTAGGAGGACTGTGGTGGTGTTCAAAGGGGCCTTGAACAAAGTACCTATAGTTTCTCTTTTTAACAAGGAGAATGTATTTCTGGATTACTCGTACAGTTTCAGATTAATTTTTAAAAAATGACCACTACCAAAGGATTTTCTGTACCACATTCTCTAGTTGATGAGTTTTTCCATTAAAGGATCTGGAAATTAGCATTGATGTTTTACTTGACTGCTTATTCAAAAAAAGAGAGAGAGAGAGAGAAGAAAGAAAAGAAAAGAAAACAACCAAAAGACTCCGGCCCCAATTTTTAAAAATGCTTACCATTACACTCAACACTAAAACTAATCGAATTGAGAAGATGGACTGTGCTAAGTGAAGTGTGGCAGTGACTAGACTACTTAATGCGTTAGTTTCTTTCAATTTATGACTCTTCGTCGTAGACGATTTATCTTTGATGCTCTTTCTCTTTTTTTGTGTTTATTTCTAGTCATAAAGCATCTGGTCTGTGTAATTAAGGAGAGCCGAGAAAATATAATTAGCCAAGCAGGCAGGAAGTAGATGGCTAATCTTCTTCATGACAGAAACATCGCCCCAGACCATATTTCTTCTGGGCCAAAGCCCGCATTTCTGGACCCCTGTGGGGACTGTAAGGGCCCAGAGGGCCCCCTTCCCTGAAGCCATTCCTGTAGGGCGCCCTCTGACGGTTGGTCTGATAAAAAAAAATCCATGTGGACAAGCTGGTGCTTCACCACCCAGCCATTCCCCGCCCCCCCGCCCCAACATGCTGGCTGCACATGTAAAAATCCGGAGTCGTGGGCTTAGGAATGCCCCTGGAGGACGCACATGAGCAGAGCTCAAGGTCCGGAACAAGGAAAAGAGCGCCACAGGAAGAACTCAAAGCAACAATGGTGGCAACCAACTTCTCATTAACCGTGAAACCCCAACAGGTACACACCTCGCCCTCCTCTAGAAAGGACAGGTGATTATGTGAATACCCACATGCAGACGTGGGCACGCTTGGGACCAGCCCCCTGCCTGGATGACACAGTCCAGTGCCCGTACTGGGGACAGACGGCGTTAGGTGACACAGTTGGCGTTACCGTTACCGTTACGGGGCTGGAACGCAGAGGCTGTCACAGCCACGAGGGTGTGGACAGATTCATACGTAAGGGCACACGAGGAACCTGAGGACGGAAGTATTTCTAAGTAATTCTAAGTATTAAACTAGTCCGTGTAGATGGCATTTGGTCAAGTGGTGAATAAGGCTGATCTGAAACGACCACCAAGCGTAAACCCAACACCCCCCTACCCCCCAAGGCCTGACTGCAGCCTGTGGCTGCATATGGGGCCCATGGCAGAGCAAGAACTCACGTTTCATTGCCCCATTTGCTGAGTGAAACACTGGCAGGGCACAAGGCCTCTGGAGTTCAAGTGTCTGGGTTCCAGGCCAGGAGGCCTCTCTCCCCTGCGTGGCCTTGGGAAAGTCGCCCACCCTCTCCATCCTTGGCTTCCTCACCTGAACGGTGCAGCAGCGCCTGCTGTGTAGGCGCCCATGAGGATTCAGTGGGTTGGCACGAGCTTCAGGTGGGCTACACCCGGGCAGGCTGAGTGACTGATGACTGCTGCTCTTCCTTTGCACCACACTAGCTCTCCCATCCTTCGTTCCTCTGGGTCCCCAGGTCGAACCTCATATTTGCCCACAAACACCCGCCGTGATCTCGGTTCTCCTGTGGCCCTGCCTGCGGTATCTTGTCACCACCTCCCGAGCCCATCATCGAGTGGCAGGGGACCTCTCTTGGGATGATGGCTTGACTCACCCCTACCTTCTCTCCCCTAACACCCATGCTCTTAGCTGACCTATGTGGCCCTGGCCGCCTCCATGGGAGGGTCACTTAGGAATTGTCCCTTGACTTGTGCAATGCCAAGAAACATCCATCTGTCTTCCGTGAGTCAGAAAAGAGGACCAAACAGGCTCAGGGGTTGTCTGTTGCGGGAGCCCAGGCATGGTACTAAGAATGTTCTAAAGTCAAGATTTCGTGAGCTTACCCAACGGCCACATCTCCAGCCACACCTTCCTCAACTTCTGAGTCAGCTCTTGTTCCTTCGGAGTTGGAGGGTGGGTGCCTCCATTCAGAGCGCCTCTCCCCATTCCTACCCCTGGTCCTTCGTGAGGATTGCTGCCTTGGCGCAGAGCGTCCCCCGGCTCCCTGACGTGGCAGGCTGCGCGTGGCCTGCCCATTGATTCTTTCCAAGCTGAAAGTAGGTGTTTTGCTTGTAAAGCTGAAGCAGGCAGGAGAGTCACCATCTGGAGAAGAATGGAGAACATTTGTACAATGAGCATAGCTCCTGTTTTCTATGACATTGGGCATTAAAAAATGTCACAGATGGCTTCACTAGATGATTGAGGACAACGTGCAGAGATCCAAACACATCTGGTTTTTTTTTTGCCTCTTCCCTCGAGTGCCACATTGCAGGACTAGCTGGGAGACGAGATGGTCTGAGGAAAAGAACAAAAAGAACACTGGCCTTGTGGGGTCCGGGCAAACTCGGGCGCAGTGCCTCGTGCTCCACTGTGTGCTCCCGTGCGAGCTGGGCCTGCTTCCAGGGCGGCCCTGTGGCTAACCCGGGCACCCTCCTTTCCATCCCCACGGGCGTCACTATGCTCTGTTGTCTCCCAAGCAGCAGCAGGCACTGATCTTGCTGCTGCTGTGCTTCAGAATAACAGTGGGCTCCCTCCCACCTCCCAAAGGATGGAGACACCCTGCAGCTTGACGTTCAAAGACTTCCACTCTCTGGTCCTGAACAACTTTTTTTTTTTTTTAAAGTAGGGTCCACACCCAACATGGGGCCTGAACTCATGACTCTGACATCAAGAGTCACATGCTCGGCCCACTGAGCCAGCCAGGCAGCCCCTGACCCGGGCTCCTGAGCCATCCTTGCAGGTTGTGCAGATGCTGCTCTGGCAGTAAACGAACGCAAAAAAGAAAAACCTGCGAGGACCCACGTTAGGAAAAGAGCCCGAGGAGCGGGGCTGCCGGGTGGCAGGTTGCTAGGCAACCAGGCAGCCGAGGAAGCAGCCTGAGCTGAGCCAGATGATGCCAGAGGCCAGTGAGAGCTCCTGCATTCTGTGATTTCTGTTTCAGTTGGGAAGATCCACCAGTTTAGGGCGCTCTCCGATGGAATTTTGCAAAGGCATTTGCCTCTGATAATTAATATGTTAAGACTTGAGAAATTTCCCCCTGTTTGGTGATGAAAAAAAACCTGTAAACAACTTTGTTTTTATTGGGGAATGTGTACGTGTGTGTGGCGAGGGGGTTAGTTGGTGGGTAGAGAGTGGAAGATATTTTCTAAATAGCAAAAAGAGAAAAATAAAATGAAAGTAATTATTCTGCCTTTCAGAACTCGTTGCCTTTCTTTCATGATGGTTGCCTAGAGACTTTGTTTATATGTATTTATAAAGAAATAAATACTGAACACAGGCCTAGACATCCAAATGAAAAACATGTCACTCTCAGCTCTGAGATGCTGAGTGTTTGAGCTCGGAGGCTAAGAGACCATGTTTGCCTGCATGCTTCTATTTCTGTCTTTGCAATCTGCTGAAAAGGAAAAGTTGCACACACAGACACACTCACACTCATGCACAGACATACACGTATATACACAAACATACATAGACATTTATCCATCCATCCAACTATATTTTTTATAGGAATTTGAAGTAACTTGGGGTTCTTCCTTCCTAAGCTGTTTTAAAAAAACACAACAAACAATTATTGCCAGTGGGCACTCATTTACTCTTAGAAATGCTTGCAATCACTACCGGCACCTAAGCACGGTTCGTTTAGAGAGGAGCAAAGAAAACACAACACAGGGGTGGCTGATAGGCCGATTTCTGCTTGTCATCCGCCTTGGCCGAGCTCAGCTGTTGAAGGCCAAGGAGATAGGCAGCGACCAGCTAAGGCCCCAGATTTGGCATCTGTGCATCAAATGACTCATAGGTCAAAACCAGATTTTTCAAGCTCTGCTCTGGCTGAACAAGTCCCAATTTCCCTGTGCCTCACATCCTGTTCTGTTTTCATGCAAAAGAACATCAAAAGAAATGAACATTGATCGATTTCCCTGTTTTTTTTTTTTTCTCTAGTTCTAAGAAGTTTCTCTTTTTCTCTCTCCCAAGCCTGCAGTTAATTTAGCATTTGAAATGTGAGTTTCTAAAACGAATTCCCATGAATGCTGCATAGCCATGTTTGGTTTTGCTGTTCTCTTGAAATCCCCTTCTGGTTTTCATTAATATTAAGAGAGAAGAAAAAAAAAAAAACACAGATGGGGACAGGGGAAGGGGTTTTCCAATGTGTTTCCAAAACAGCTACTTCTAGACGTCAACATCAACAAGGCAAGATATTCTAGTACCACAGTAACAGCTTTCCAGGCACCAAAACACAAGTCATGTTGCAGTAACCTTAAGAAAGACTATTGACAACATGATCATTGCCTTTACCTCCTAGAGGTAAGTCAGAATTTTTCAAGACTATAGGCTTTTCTGTGCCTTTAAGGATAGTCAAATTCCAACCCTCATGAGATGCTTGTCACTATTTCCAGGAGAGAGGAAGTGCCACAGGACTTTAAATGTCAAGCTTATGATCACCAAGAAGAGAGAACTACACTCATTACATATGCAATCATTGCTTTGGACTGTGTGCCTGGACTATAGCATGCTCACCTACTCATTCATTCCTTCATTCATTCACTCCATATTTACAATTAGCTATGAAGATGGCAGACAGGATTCCTGTTCTAATAGATTTTACAGTGTGGGAGGTGATGGGAGAATGTAGTCAGATAGTGAATAAGTACTTACAAATGCTCTTAGTTGTCCAGAGAAGGGGGTGCTGTATATAACAGAGCTAATCTAGCTTGGGAGTGTGTAGAGACGCTGTAAGGATGGCCACCAGCTTTTCCTCCTCACCCTCAAGCACTTGCCACTCCAAGAGATGGAGTCTACTTTTCCTCCTCTTGATCTGGCCTGGCCCTGAGATTTGCTTTGATCCATAGAATGTGGCAGGAGAGACACCAGGGGACTTCCAAGCAGAGTCCTCAAGGTGCCTTGCGGCTTTCACTTTCACCCACTTGGAAGCCAAACACCGTGTAAAGAAGTCCAGCTGGAGCAATCTCATGGGAGAGAGTGGGCATCCCAGCTGAAATGCCAGACGTATGACCGAGGCCATCTTGGATTCTCCAGTCTCAAGCAGATGAGCCCAGCCAATGCCACTCAGAGCAGAAACGAGCTCCCCTACTAAGCCCAACTCCATCACACATCTGTGAGCAGATAAATGATGGTTGTTCTAAGTCACTGCACTTTGAGGAGGTTTCTTACACAACAATAGGTAACTGAAACAGAGGGTCAAGGAGGCCTTCTGGAGAAAGTTCTATTTTTTTTTTTATAAATGTATTTTTTATTGGTGTTCAATTTGCCAACATATAGAATAACACCCAGTGCTCATCCGGTCAAGTGCCCCCCTCAGAGAAAGTTCTATTTAAGCTAAGATTTGAAGAATGGATAGGGTTCAATACTTTAGGAAGGGATTGGCATTTCAGGCAGGTGGAGCAGCATGTGGAAGACCCCAAGGCTGGAGAAGCATGATGCTGCCAAGAGCCAGAAGCAGGCCGGTGTAGCCAGAATGTAGGGAACCTATGGGAGAGTAGTGAGTGTGGAACCTGGAGTAGACAAGGGTCAGACCATACAAAGCATGTGAGTTATGAAAGAACGTACATGACACTTCCCTTCATCCCACATGGTTAGCTCGGCAAAAATGCAAGTCATCTCTTTGCCCTGAGGAGGCAAATCCATTGCATGGACCTTGCTACTATCACACAAAGACACACAGCTGATTAAAAGTAAGGTCTGAGAGAAAGGGAAGGTTCATTCATCCAACAAGTACTGTTGAGTACCAGTCACCTTCATCAGGGTGTGCACGCACACAACCTCTAAAATCTGGAAGGGGCTGAGTGTCAGATGAGCCTATGTCATCTCGGGTAAGTCACTTAGTTTCACTGAGCTTCATCTATAATATTGGAATAACGACAGTCCCTTTACAGAATCATCAGGAGGGTTAAATGAGAAAAATATATGTCAAGCACCTAATTAAATGCATGATAGGTTCTCCAAAAATGATGGCAAATTAAAAGAGAAAACATCGTACAGCAAGCCAGGGCATGTCTGGTTATACAGAAGTGGGTTCAATTGCGTAAGACAATAGGAAAGTGCCATTCCTTCGCCTTTGTTATTATGTTTATTAGGAAATCTATTTCTGCCAATGGATGCGGACTATCGTGAACGAACATCACAGCTGAAATGTTAGCAGAGCCTCCTGCTGAATCCTTTCCCAATCTCAGTGACGTCATAGGTCATCAGCGACACGTCTTTTGATCCTATTTGACACAGTGACGTTCAAATGGGCAACAAGGAATATAAACGAGTGGTACTTGGTGCTTATTATGTGCCCGGCATGTTGTATACGTAATAAGGTACCTTCACGTCTCCAGCAATCTCCAGGGAGAGTTACTAATTTTCCTGTCTTGCAGATGAGGAGGGGAGGCATCGGAGAAGTACGTTACTGACTTCCCTGACGCCACATCCCACAATCGGAAAGTGCCAGCCTCTGAACTCAAACCCAGGTGTGCCTGACTCCAAAGCCCACGCTCTTTGCCCCGGGCCAAGCCACTTCCTCCTCGGACACCCATGTTGAGATGCCCCGTCACTTCTGGAGGAAGTCATCCTAATCCTAAAAGCTGTAGCATCTCACAAGGGACCTTCAGTGTCTCTTTAAGGATCAACCTAAGTCGATGGCTACGTTTTTGAAGCAACAAACATATGGAAGCAGATGAACCCCGGGGAAGTCGATCATTTCCTGGGAGAGGGAGCACAGCGGACCACTACAGTTGGCTTCCTGGAGACTGTGCTCAAGAAGAAGCCAAGATGGGCTCTTCCAGTAATGACCATCATCTTTTTGTCTGCTTATTTTTAAATTTACTAATCTATTTAAAGCTTATCAAATTGCCTTAGCATCAGCAGAGATTATCTCTAAGGGCCCTGTTAGTCCCCAGATTCTATTATCTCACAAAGTCTGCGTGTTGGACCATCAGAACGGTTCTTTGGAAAGGTGGAAATGTCCCTGAGCAGAGCTCTGACTCCCCTAATTTCGGGTACAGGCTCCCCACATATGTAAGAATGGACAGTCTCTAAGACAGACTAGACGACTTCTTCCAAGGAAGGAAGGAAATAAACATTGATTAAATTTTGTTTTGCGTCAGGACATAGGCTATGAATTTTTCCTTATGTTGTCAAGCCTAAATCTGGCAGCCCAGTCCATCAAGGCAAAATTCCACCTGAAAGCAGTTTAAGAAAACTTTCATCCTCCTCACTCCTACCTCTCTGGTGTGGGACAGCCATGCCAAAGGTGGGCAGATAGCCGTTCACCTGTGCATCAACATACTTAACTGGCTTGAGATGCGATGAGCAGGGAACTGAGACAAGCACAGGAAAGAGCTAGGTAAACAAGAAAAGAGAATATTTCACTGTGGTGAGACACCCCCAGGGGAACCCCAGAAAAAGAGACCACCTCTGGCCATAGGGGCGGTGGGAGGGAAGGTGTGTAGGGCCTTGTTGGGACCCCAGAAAAGGGGTGAAACCAGGAGAGCGGACACCAGACCCTACCAGAAGCACCCAGACGAGCCAACTGCAGTTCTGCAGCTTTCCCATCAGGAGCCTGAACCTCTTTGGTATGAATAAGCAGTAATGGCACGGATGGCTTCCTGCCCCCCCCCCACCAAGGACACGTAGGCAATCACACGGTGTGCGATGCAAAGCTCGTCATGCATAACTTAGTCCTAAAATTAATGCTGAAGTCGAAAAGCTAAAGGAAAAGGGAACAGAAAGAACTAGAGCCTCCGGGCCGCACAAGAGGGCTGTGGGAGAGCAGAGGACAGTTGCCTGGAACAGTCAACAGATGGAGCTGGGGGGCTGCGAACCCCTCTGCCCTGCGTGAGCCGGATTCCTGCGTCAGCCACAGTCACCGGTGCCTCCATCCCCTTAATGCAGGCCCCCCCCTGGGGGGGGGGTGGACAGACTCGAGGGCAGCTGACGCCACCTGCCACCTGCCCGGGAGGCTCTGACGCAGCCCCAGCGCAAAGCCAGCGCGTTTTCTGCCTCGGCTCCTGAGGATCCGGGTCACCGGGAGCCAGGGGCTGGCCCTCCACGGTACCGGCTTTGGAAAACACAGGAAATCTCTTCCTTCTATGTTATTTGTTTGCTTATGTTCCTCTCATTTAGACATGATCTCATCTGCCCCAAATCAGCATTTTTCTCTAACAAGGAAGATATTTCTGTCCGTAAATGGAAAGGAACGTCAGCTAGGCCTGTCCCCATTGGGGCGCCTGACCCAAGTGGAGTGGACTGGGGCCTCGCAGAGCCGCCTAGGATGGGCGGGAGGGCCACAGCTCCTGGGGAGCGTGGGGAGCCTCTTCCCTGGTGAGGCCCCCCGGGCCGCAGGACAGGGCTGAAGGGCCTAGAAGATGGGAACCAGCTCCACCTCCTTTGACTCATCTTGTCCACTGTCTTCCTGGCATGGTGCCCAGCACCCAGTAGGTGCTTCGTACTTTACCTTTCCCTGGCGAATGAACAAATGAATGACTTAAAGCCACTGTGGCCTTGGAAGCCAGGCAGCAAGACTTTGAGCCCAACAGGCCTATATTTAAATTCTGGCTCCAGAATCCTGTCAGTGACCATGTACCGGGCAAGTTATTTGACCACCACTTGGCCGCTGGTTCTTCAACAATAATGCGCCGTACTCACTGCTATATCCTCCACGCCTGAGAAGCAGTAGGTGCTCAATAAATATTTTGTCTGAATGGGACTTTGTGTATCAGTTGACTTCTTTATAACACAGGTACCAAAATACCTACCTGGTCGAATCAACTGTTATGAAGACTCAATGAGATGCTGTATTTGAAGTTCCTGACACACGAGACGTGTTGGATAAATCTACAGTCAGTATTATTTTTGTTGGCCAACATTCCCATTGCCCTGCATTCCCGTAATCCAAGTAATCCTCAGGCATGAAGCTGGGGCCCGACCCTATGGACTTCCCCAAGGAGGAGCTGTCTGGGTGCTGCCTGCCCCCCGCCCTCTCTTACTCACCTCCTCGGCATCTGAGCTTGTACTTAGAGCTATTGCAGGGGTGTCGGGATTGGAGAGGCCCCGATCAGAGAACGTTATCCACTCGCCCTCAAGGCTGGAGGTCTGGCTGCAGCAACAGAAGCCATGGAAAGCTCAGTGTGCAGTTGGTAAGAAGGCACCAGGCCTCTTTCCAAACAGAGCCCAGATTGGGTCCTACAGAGACAACGGGGCGGTCTAGGCCCAGCCCTCTGAAAGAAGCCCCGGATCAAACTCCATGCTTCAGAGGGCTTCCTGGTTCCAACGATGCTCCCGAAGCTAATCCTGGCGTTGGTTTCCTTGAAGCTTACTTTGAGTTTTCCTTTGGGAAGGATACCAGTGGGAGTTTCTACCTCAGGATTGGACAATCATAACCTCAAATCTAGAGACGGTATATTATTCTAGACGCTTCATGGAAATCAAAACCTCAGGACGAGCTGGAAACTTCTAAGGGGCAGACATCTGTAACACCAGAACTTTGTAACATAAGCAAAGACAATTTTCTCTCCAGAGTCCTTAAAGACAGCCTTGCCTGGAGAATTCTTAAAGAGCCATTTCGATTTTGTGTTTGATGACACAGAGAAAACCCAGGAGCAGCACAACTACTTGAAGATTGTTCTTCTTTAAGTGGGAATGGATTAGAAACATCTCTTAGGGCACAGGCAAGAGTGAGAATGCTGCATCTGCGTAGTGTTGACATTTCTGCTCGATTTTGGTTTGATCTTTAAAACAATTCTGTAAAGCACGTAGACCGGGCACTTCTAAACCCGTATTACAGATGGGGAAACTGATAGTTAAAAGGTCTCATTGATTACCCAGACTTGCATTTAATTAGAGGCAGACCTGAAATTTGCTTCCTTCTGTAATGCTTTTTAATGGACCACCCGGCCTCCCAGCTCCCAGCTGGGTTTGGACTTGGTGGAAGAGGCTAAAAATCAGTATGATGGCAGCCTCCCCGAAGAGAAACAAACAGATGCTTGTGCTTCCAATCTTTATTCTTAGGAAATGCCTCTTCCAAACGTTTTCATTAAAAAAAAAAATTCAAAAATTATATCCTATAGAAGTTAAATTGGAATCACTTCCCTTCCAACTTCCAATAACTAGTTTTAAATATGTGATCACTATTTTCCATGAATTTGCCTCCTAAAGTACATATGAAGGAATGGCACTTTAGGAACAAAGTTTTAAAAGTATATGAAAAGTCAGGGGCACCCGGGTGGCTCAGTCGAAGAAGCATTCGACTCTTGATTTAGGTTCAGGTCATGATCTTGAGCCCCACATCTGTCTCCCCACACAGCGGGGAGTCGGCTTTCTCCTTCGCCCTCTCCTCTGCCCTTCCCCACCAGGTTGCTCGCACACGCTCAGATTCTCTCAAATAAATTAATCAAAACAAAATTTTTAAAGAAATCTATGAAAAGTTGCCTCCTATCATTGGAAACCATTTGGCCCATGATTGACTCTTGGGATGGTTGAGGGGCACATCCTTTCCAAGATATGTTTCTTAAATTTCCTACATATTGACTTGCTTGTACGCTTTGACATAATACACGGGATGAATTTAGCTTTCATTGACTTGATTATTTGATTGACTTCTCAGCTGGGTAATTTGCAAAGCCAAGTTATGATCACACACTTTTATTCAGAAATAACACCTCTCACAAAGTCAACTTCCTCACTTTGGTTGCTCGAGGGATTTTTTAAGACGTTGGCAACAGGATACTTCCCTCTGTTGGGTTACTCATGCGTGAGAGGCGGCAGCGTGTGTCTGGGAGGCTTCGACCTAATTCTGATGCTAGATGTCACTAGTCTGTTCATTCATTCATTCATTTGAAAAATCATCCTATCCTATGTGCCAAGCGTTGCTATCTGGGTAGAGATGCTGGTGAGTAAAACTTGTGGTGTCTTGTCCTCGTAGAACGTACAGCCCTGCTGTTTGTTCACCACGCGTCCTGAGGCACAGGGTTACAGTACTTTTCTGAGCTCCATTTAAAACTGTAAATTATGTGATGACAGATACTAAAATGTTAAAATGAGTGAAGATACCCTCTTTACAAGATTGTGGTGAGAAATAATTTGAATAGCATAAAGCACCTGGTTCAGGGCCAGTGGTCAGGGAAATCCTAGTGTTTGCTCCACTTAATTGAGTCAAGGCCAGCAGCTCAGAGCAGTGGAATCCCTCATGACCTCATAGTCTCCATAACATGCCTGAAATATGGGTTTTATCCTCAAAATACTCCTCACTGAAGCCGTGCTCTCAGGCCTCCCATAATCGGCACTCTCAGCTGGCTTCTCTCGTGTGTCCTCCTCTCCCGGTTACTGACCGTGGCTCCCACTGAACCACTCCACCCTCCCCCCCACGCCCCCGCCACCACCCTCGTTTTCCTAAGTGTAGGTGCTCCCTCTGGGTGTTCTTCCTACCTGCCGGCTCCTTTCTCTCCTTCCCCTCTTCCTCTTCACGAGGACCATATCAGCCCAGGGCATCCACTGGCCATGACCTTTTCTTCTTCACTGGCCATGACCTTTCTTCTGGCTCCAGTCTCATGGGTCCAACACCCAGCCGGCCTCCAGCTGAAAAATTCCAAACTGATTCTGTCATTTTCTCAGAAGGGAACTCCTCGTCTTACTTTCTATTTCTATCGTGACACCACTTATATCCTCCGACACCCTGATTGGAAAACTTGGAATCTTTGTGGACTCTCCCTGGCCCTCAGTTCCCACATCTGGACGATGATCAAATGTTGTTGCTTTGGCCAAGTCTCCTGAGTCTGTCCTGTCCTCCTCTCCCCCATCACCTTTGTGCGACCTCTTACCTCTTACTCTGACTGTAGCTTCAGCCTCCCGAACGGGCTCCTGCACTAGCTCACTCCATCCCATCTCACTTCTTACTGCTCAGCTCACCTCTTTTTCCTAAAGCGCACCTCTGATCACCTTGCCTTTTTGCTCGAAAACCATTAATCACTCCCCAAAGCATGCAAGGCAATGTCTGGCACCTCACAACTCTTCACAATCTGATTTCAGCTGCCATTTGTCTTACCTGTCCAGGGACCTCTAACCTCCTCCCCACACTCCTGCAATTCACAGTCGGGTGGGGGAGGTCAGCACTAATCCATCATCACAGGAGTGTACCTATGACTCGGGACAAGGACTCTGAATGGCAAAAGAGGACTCTATCAGGCTTAAACACTGAGATCCTGGTTGGTCCATTCGAGGAGGTGACAAATGTCCGAGAGACGTAAACAGAGGGGTAGTGTGTTTGTGGGGTGTGGCGGGGGAGGAAGCAAGGCTGTCCACTCAGGGCTTTGAGGGAGTTGCTCCTTATCTTAAGAGCAATGGAAAGCCGTGGGCTGGTCTCATATGTCATAGGCAGGATCAAATTTGTATTTCCAAAAGCTGGTCCTGTGGCCCATTAGTTCCTCGAGTAGGAAGGCCTTTGCGTTTGGCTGTTGGTGACCGCCCGCGGAGTGCCTGGAACAGGGTTTTCGGAGATGAACACTTTATCAGGAGCTGTTTGGGGACCACCTGGAAAAAGGGGTGAAAGCAGACATAAAGGAAGAAGGGGAGACAAAAAGAAGGGGAGGTAAGGAGAGCCAGTTAAATCAACCAGAGAGACGTGAAGGCCATTTGATATTCAAGGTGCAGGTGTAAAATAAGGAGATACTTGGACACGAGCATCCCAAGAGCAGCTGCCATCTCGCTGCTGCACCGCTACTTGGCAGAGTCCTTGCTGGGACTTGGCCTTCAGAGGCCCTTCATCAGCTACACATCTCAAATCTCATTGCTTCACTGGCCAAACTTGGTACAAACTCTATTTTTTTTTTTTTCAGGCTCCCCCTGCCCATGTCTGTATGCCTCTTTCTACTGTGTTCGTGGACTATAAATGATATGCCTCCGTATACTGTTTGATTTGGATTATGAACTTAGAAGACGGAGACCAAAAAAAAAAAAAAAGAAGAAGACAGAGACCAGATCTTTTAAATAAACTTTAACAGGAAAGGCAGCTGTTGGGGAGCTGGGTGCCCTACGGGGCTTCTCCCAACTGACGGCCAAGGTGGAGGGCATAGTGGGGAGGAGATGACGGGGTTGATGCATTGAGAGGGGGACCTGGATCAGGGCAAGGGAACTTCTTTAAAAATATACAGTAATGTGGGAAGGTGGCCTTCACAAGTAGACTAAGGAGCAGTGGTTCAGGCGTGGGCTTTGGAGTCAGAATGCCTGAATTTAAACGCAGATCCTACTACTTGGTGTGTAAGGGACCCTGTGCAAGTGACTTGACCTCTCTGTGCCTCGGTTTTTTTCACCTATCAAATGGGCTCATAATACTTCCTATCTCATACGATTGTTTAAAGACGAAGTGTGGAAGGCACTCAGGTTATTTTTATTTTTATTTTTATTTTTATTTTTTTGGCACTCAGGTTATTTAAAGACGAAGTGTGGAAGGCACTCAGGACAGGCCTGGCCCAGGCGAAGCACTCAGTACTCCCCAGCTGGGTTTTCTATTAGTGTTCATCCGCAAGAAGGGGCCTGGATCCGTGCTTTGTCCAACGTTAAGATCCTTTGTTCTGAAATTTTTGAAATTGCAATTACGAAGTTCGATGCACGTTTTTCATTTCTTCTTCTACAGACTTGATTTTGATGGTCCACAGAAATGTAATTAGCATCGTGCAAATATTTTGGTTAGGACTCAAAGCTGCCTCCAACATTTAGCACAGAGAATAAAACATAAGAGTCATCACATTTTGAAAGCTGAATGTGAGAGCTCTGTGGTAACTCCTCTAACAAGTGAGAGATTTTGAATAAACAGTAATTATGTAGCAAAAACCTAAGCAACAGCTGCAGGGAGGATGGAAGCAAACAGAGCCCCGAGGTTTGTGTAAGTGAAGGATGTAACCTGGTGAAATAATTTATTATTTGGAACAACTGAAATACCAGCTGCGTGCATATCATTTGAATGGGAAATTGAAGGGATGCAAATACTTCCACGTCATCCTGGAACATTTATGGCCACAATGTTCACTTTTCAAAGGTAGGTGTGATGTTAGCCAGCTGTGGTTTACTGGTATAATGCACAGTGATGGTAAAACACATGTATATTTATTTGATATGGTCAGAATTTCCAGTCATTTCCTAGCCTGAGTATGGCAGCAATTTTCCATTTCCTCATTGTTTTTATTTAACAGCAATTTTTGAAAGGATTTCAGCACTTCAAGTAAAGGATGAGAGGACAAAGAGCTCAAGCTCAAAGAGGGAGAGAAGACAGACGAAGAGAGTAGGCAAGAGGTGAAAAAAACAGTAGAGTTGGGGCCAAGAACTATAAAGATTAAGCAAAATCTTGCATCTTTCTCTACCGTGAATTTTAGCTGAAATCTTTCCATACTAAAAATTTGCCCAAGAAGGCATCAAGATGACCTCTGGCCAGAGATGGAATCATCTTCGCATGACATCTGCATGACCTACTTATGCAGATTCTCGGGGAACAGAGAATCCCAGATCCAAGAGGACGGACTGCGAATCGTTCCCATCCCTGTGCCTAAGAATCTCAATGTGGAAAGAGATGATACCACCTGCCTCCCCACGTAGTTCATTCTCGTTATTCATACTCCTTGGACTGAGACACTTGTAATCTACCCCTTTCTAAATGCTGTTAATAGAAATGCACTTGTCAGTCCAGCCGAGCTATGGACAGTGTGACGGACAGGTAGGGTGTTCAATGGGGGAGAGTCACAGAAGTCCCCCAAATGAGGAAATTATATATGGGCTTTTTTCATGACTCCTGTTCTTCTGGAACACCATGCCCCATGTATTGGAGAACTCCAGAGAAAATGTCCCCTCATGCCTTACTCATCCACCAAGAATTTGAACAGGAAGAGATGAAAGATCATTCCACCTTTTCCCAGTTAGTCCTCAAAGATCATCTTTTTTATCTTCTAGCTTGAAAAATGACTAAAATGTTTATAGAGAGATAAATGCACGAATAAATGGTTTCCCTTCCCCTCTCCAGCTTAAGCAGCAGTAGAATAGAATGGTGAGACATATGTCCATGGGGCATTGGGCTGTAACATGATATTTCTTTTAAGAGAAGCAGAGTGGCAGTGTTTTATTGTTTTGCACCATTTGAGAGATGGATAAAAACAAGACTCAGAGATTTCCAGGAGAGTCAGAAACATTCTCAGCCCACTGGTCTATTTTGTAAATCAACTCCAAGTTTGAAATAGTGACTGAAATCGCCTGATTCACAGAGAAGGACCCGATGCCTACAAGGTATGAGATAAAGCAGTAGCAACAAGAACAGGATTCTTCTTTTCTATCTTGGTCCAGTTTTTTCCCAGTTTGAAGCCAGAGACTGGTAGCTGAGGGAGAAGGGATGTGTGGGGCTGATCCCGAGTGTACCCTCTGAACTCTCAACCAGTTAACTGAAAGATGTTTGCACTGAGCTGTCCTCAGGCCAAGCAGGAACCATTACCACGACCAGGCTGGGAGGACGGGCAGGTTTGATTTATTCACTGTTTACAGAGCAAAAACAAGTTGAGCAAAACTAAGGGAGACGTACAGTTTGCTGGGTTCTTGGCCAGCCACAGTCATGTGCCTGTCGTATTTATCCAGCTCGTATTACTGAGATTGCGCTGAACTTTACACAGTACAGGGTGTACTTTTTTCCCCTAAAGCCATAAACTGTGGACATTCTAGGGATCACTGTATTTGGATAGCAGATTTCAGATGTAAGCGCAAAAGAAATATCAAGCAATTGGTGTTGCAATGAAAAGAAAATTGTGATTAGCAACAGATAGAATCGTTTCTGTTATTTTAAGAAAAATCTTTCTTTGCTATTCTGTAGTTTCATTAAAATGTGTCTGAGGGTGGGTAGTTTTTTATAACTATTTATAACCATTTGCAACTGGTTATGTTTCTTGAATCTGCAGATTTGTATCTTTCATCAGTTTTGTAAAATTCTCAGCCTTTATCTATTCAAATATTCTCTTTCCTCCATTTTCTCAGGGTTTTCTTTCCACCACTCCTATTACATTTATGTCAGACATCTCCTTTTGTTCTTTATGTCTTTTAATGTTTTTATATTTGCCATCCCTTCGTCTTCCTGGACTGACTTTGGATGATCTCCTCAGATCAGTCTCCTCATTCACTAATTCTCTTTTTGTCTGTGACTTATCTATTTTTAACATGTCCATTTGGTTTTTAAAAATATGTGTCTTCCAAAAAATAGGTATTCCATAGTTTTATAATTTTAAAATAACTTTTATTGTAAAATATAGAATCATAATATGTTGCAAAAATAGCACAGAGAGTTCATGTTTGGCTTCCCCCAGTGGTGATCTATTAATAATTATAGCACATTATTGAAGCCAAGAAATTAACTGGCACAATATTATCAACTGCATCACAGATTTCATAAGTCTTTGCATATACTTTTATTTTCATGTTTTTATTTTATGACTTTTATTTATTTTTTACAAAAGATTTTATTTATTTATTCATGAGAGACACAGAGAGAGGCAGAGACACAGGCAGAGGGAGAAGCAGACTCCTCACAGGGAGCCTGATGTGGGACTCGATCCCCGAACTGGGATCGCGCCGTGAGCCAAAGGCAGACGCTCAACCGCTGAGCCACCCAGGCATCCCATTTTATGACTTTTATCACAAATATAGATTCATATATCACCATCATCACAATTTTCACCACAGTGGAACACCCTCATGCTGCCCCTTTAAAGATTTTATTTATTTATATGACAGGGGGATTGAGAGAGAGAGATGGAGACAGTACACAAGCAGGGGGAGCAGCAGGCAGAGAAAGAGGGAGAAGTAGGCTCCATGCTGAGTGGGGAGCCTGATTCGGGACTCGATCCCAGGACCCTGGGATCATGACCTGAACCAAAGGCAGACATTTCACTGACTGAGCCACCCAGGAGCCCCAGTGCAGCTTTATAGCCACCGCCTCCTTGCACCTTGTCTTAACTCTGGACAACCACTGATCTCTTCTCTCTCTATATAATTTTCTCATTTGGGGAATTTTATGCAGCTCATAACCCTTTAAGATTGGCTTTAATTCACTCAGTATAATGCCTTTAAGATCCATTCACATTATGTACATCAATCATTGATTTAGAGAGTTCTTTATATATTCCAGATACAAGTCCTTTATTTGATATGTGATATGCAAATACTTTCACCACCGAGTTTTAGCTGTTATTGCCATATTTTTTGTTTCTAAAAGTTCTATGTGGTTCAGTTTTCAAGGTCTGCCTCCGCTTTTTTTCAGAGACTCCTGTACTTTTTCCTTAAGACCTTTTTTTAAATATATATTTAATCCTTTAACTTCTTTCTAAAAATTATTTCTATTCAAGAATTATAGCATTTAAAGTTCTAAGTCTACCTTCTGTACTGTACACATTACTTCTGGTGACTCATTTTTATAGTGTTGTTTCCACATATGTTTTACAGTTTTAGATTATGAGCTTGCCTTCATAGGAATTGAATCTCTGGAAATCCCTACAGAGCCCTTGCTAAGGGGACGTTCTTCAAGAGAGGCTTTGCATTTGCTTTTGTAAGTTACTCCAGGAGCATCACTAGCTAAATGCTACTTTTTATGCTGTTATCTGAATTTGGAGTTTCCTAGATCTTGCCCATGGAATGAATTTGAACATCAGATAGTTATGTAGCTATAAATCCTCAGGGATATTATCTTTTCTTTTTAAAAACCTCTACCCAAAACTAATGGATTTTTTTAAAAAATATTTTTAAATTCAGCACAGCTTCATCCTGGCTTCCTGTTATCTTTTGAATTCCAATTTCCTGTCTCTAGGGCTTTAAGGCTGTATCTCCTGTTCCTACACAGGGATTAGTATCCAAACCCCTTCCCGGCAGCAGCTGAAGCTTCAGGTCTCATGTTGACCTCACTGATTTTAATTTCCCTCATTACTTTTGCTAACTGGTGATTTCTCTTACTTTATTGTAAGCTCACATCTTCACTTAAAAATAGATTTCACTTGAAAATAGCATATTTATAAATAGTTGTTCCAATTTATCCAATGTTCCTTGTGTTTAATGATGGAAGAGATTTCAGACTATCTAGATGAGTATTTTCTCCATTAGCTTCTCATAACAAATTTTACAAAACCATCTACTGACTCTGTTAGTTTAACGATGATAGTATCTCTGGTGGAGATGCAAAGCTCTACATGACCTTGGAAACGCACACTGTTTGAGAGTGCACTTATGAGGTTCTAGCTCTCTCATCTACAAGAAGTCTTCCTCAGCCAAACTCCCAGTGCTAATCATGTCTACCTCTTGCTGTACTTCAGTTTCTTCAAAGTACTCACACAATCTTATATATTTATTTTGTTCTTAAAATATATTTATTACAAATTTCTTCCTGCTGGAATGTAAGTTCATGAGGTTGACCATCAGGTCAGTGCATAAGGATAGAAAATAAGTTACACATCTAAGCAGTCACCAAGATACTGGTGATGTGGATACATGCAGTGCGACATAGGTGGCCAGAGATGCATGAATGGAATGCAACTTCAAGGAAGAAAATAGAAATTTAGTAAAATAGTATCCTGTTTAAAAAGAGAATAAACATGTGAAAAAACAAAAAGGGGATTGTCTGCATAGACTTTAGAAAAAGTGTCTGAGAGCAAGAATTTGGCAGTGTTTCTCTAGCTCTGGCCAAGGTTAAGGAGATTTGGTCTGGGGCATAAAAGAATTATTTCCCACACCGCCTGTGGCCTGAATAAAAATGCCATTGGGAGCCTCCCTTTGATCTGATTTCACAAATCAATAGCAGGCAACCATCTGATTAAGTGTCCGGTGCTCTGCCTGTGTTCTGCATAGGAAACGTGGGCATTTTGACCTCTGAGAAGGACTCTCCCTCCTTGTAATTGTAAAAGCTGACATACATAAGTTTCCTACAAACTTTGTAAGCAGATCAGTTACGATCAACCCGCTGCAAACCCAAGTTCAATGTCTGTCAAGGTGAGGATCACACTGAAGCTTGGTCAGGGCACCAAACCAGCCTCTAAGACCTGCGCTTCCCCAGAGCTCATCTCTGGCCTGGCAATATCAGATGACCCAGGGAGCTTTTTAAAAATATTGATTCCTGGGGGCACCTGGGTGGCTCAGTTGGTTAAGCATCTGCCTTTGGCTCAAGTTGTGATCCCATGGTCCTAGGATCCAGCCCGGCATCGGCATCGGGCTCCCTGCTCAGTGGGGAGCCTGCTTCTCCTCTTCCACTCCTCCTACTTGTACTCTCTGGCCCTCTCCAGCTCTCTGTCAAATAAATAAATAAAATATTTTTAAAAAATTGATTCCTGGTCTCCACCCCAGACTTTCTTGATTCAGAATGGGTATGAGGTAGGGAGAAGGAGGAGAGAATCTGTGTTTTCAACAAGCTCTTCTGATTGTTATGCAGCAGATTTGGGAAACACTGCCCTAGATCATTTTCCTTTTCATCCCCTTTTAACTGGACTATACATCTTTTTTTTTTTTTCATTCCCTGCCCCAAAATAATGACTCTGATTGCAGAGGACTTAATTGAGTTTAATGCAATCTCCAGTACTGTAGGCCTAATCATCCCACAGGTAATTGCATTTTATAATAAGAGCTTCTTAGTGCAAACAAATCTCTGCAGCATTAGGGCCTTCTCATTCTTTGGAGCAAGGAGGAAGGTCAAGCTCAGGTCTAATGCTCTTTCACGCACCCTTCTGCAACCCTGTCTTGCGTCTCCTTCCTGTTCACCCGAGGCACAGAAATGAATATTACAAGGTGCTGTCTGCAGCTGTGGGACACTGGCTGTCCCTGTGCATGGTTTCAGTTGGCCCTTGAGGACTTCCTAGGAGACACAGTGTTTTACTCAGAATCCCCTGCCTCTTCCAGCTACTCTTTCTGCAGGAAGCATCCACTTCTACTTGTGGGTCTTGGAGTGCTATGACTCAGGATTCCTGCTATTTGAGTGGGGGGCAGGGGAGAAGGGATTTTGATACCTTAATTTCTGCTAACTATTATTCAAGTAGGAAAAGAGAGGGAATTAAAGGGATGGAGGGGGCAGCCCAGGTGGCTCAGCAGTTTAGCGCCACCTTCAGCCCAGGGCCTGATCCTGGAGACCCGGGATCGAGTCCCACTTCGGGCTCCCTGCATGGAGCCTGCTCCTGTCTCTGCTGCTTGGTCTCTCTCTCTCTCTCTCTCTCTCTCTCTCTCTCTGTCTCTCTCTGTGTCTCATTAATAAGTAAATAAAATCTTTTTTAAAAAATAAAGGGATGGAAGTACCGGCCAAGCGATTAAGTCTTCATAAGCAAGAAACAGTTGATACTCTTCTTAGAATGGCTGCTTTAGAGAACACTTTTCTCCAAATTAACCTCTTCCTGGAATTCTCATATTGATAGGCTCTAATTCTACCTTGAAATAAGGAAAGTAGAAAGACAAAGAGAAGATGGGTTACTGACAATCCAAAGGACCCAAATGTATGGCATAAAATCTCTTTCCCCAAGATCAGTGTTAGGAAAGTACAATTCTCAGCGTTAAATTTCATTATCATTTAAATTTGAGGTTTGTCCAGTGACTCTAGAGAAGAATCCTTCTTTCCCTCTCTCAGCATTTGGTGGTTCCTGGCATTTCTTGCCTTGTACACAGCACTCCAATCCCTGCCCCTGTCTTCACATGGCCTTCTCTCCTCGTCTCTATGTCGCAAATGTCCCTGTCCTTTCTCTTATAGACACCACCAGTCATTGGATTTAGAGCCCACCCTGTAAATCTAGGACGATCCATCTCATCTTTTTTTTTTCCATTTTTCCTTAGAAATTTTATTCTCCAAATCACACTATTTAAAGCTTCTTATAAAACCTTAAGCACAAGTAATCCAGAGAAAGAAAAGCTAATACATATATATATTTATGACAAAAGCAGAAGCATTACAAATATCAATTTTAAATACAATGTATCAAGGAAATAAACGATTTTTAAACACCTTTCAGTTCAAAAGAAAATATACCTTTCAAAAATGAAAAAAAAATAAATTTGAGGTTTGTAGCGATCTCTGGGCTGCAAAGAATCCAATTCCATTCATCTATTCTTTTTTTTTTCTCAGTCCATTCTTTGATTTTATTCAACCAATATTTATCGGCTGCCGAATTTGTGCAAAGCATTTTTTTTTTGCAGCAGGTCCATACTTATTTATTTTTACATATTTTTTTTTAATTGGAGTTCAATTTGCCAACATATAGCATAACACCCAGTGCCCATTTTTTTGATGATGAAGCCCGCAGCTTTCCCAAAGCTAGGGCTAGCTTGAGAATGTATCTCTTTATTGGGAGAGTGAAGCATAGGAACTTACCCGACCGCTCACATCAGCTCAAGTCCCATGTACCTGATGGCCCACTTGATGTGCCCACTTGATGTGTGGGCATCCAAGAGGCACTCCCGGGCTCGCGGTGCATCACTGCTACATACTGTCTCTCTTTGCCTCTGAGCAAAGGTGTGGAGGTCACTATGCAGTGGGTTGTGGAAGCAGTAGGATTCCTTCACAGAGAAGCTTGCACTGCCACTGAAAATGGGGGGGTGGGGTTCACGATCGTCTTACACAGGCTTTTGCCTGCCAAGTATTTGCAACTGAGCATGTTTATTCATAGAAGGGCCATCTTGCGGGAAGTTAGCAACAGATTTGTCAACTATCCTCTGCTGAGCTGGCACTTCCAAGGCAGACCAATCATCTTGCCACTAATGTGTTCAGGTTGGGCACCAATTACTTTCTAAAACATTGAGAGTTTAAAAGTCCCATTAAAGAGAGTGTGGGGCTAGTTGTTAGTGAAGAATTGAAACTGCTATTTTTCTTTTCCACTTAACTCTAAAATCATCATAAGCAGATGCGTAATGATCCATCACATGACATTGCATTGGACATATTGCAAATCTGCATATTTATGTATCTGTTGACACAAAGTGACCAAACTTTTCAGAAACCCTAAAGGGATTCTAAAGAGAGTTGTATTGGAGCCCAAGTTAGGGCAGGTGCCCGGGAGATACAATCCACACAAAGAGCAGAGGGACATCTGGTATCGGGTTGTACACATTTTTTACATAAAAGTTACAAATTATCAAACAAAGAACATTTCAGAAAGTTGTCAACGTTAAGTTTCTAGTATGTGTGGGTGTATGACTTTGATCTTATGGGAACCTCTTACCTTTTCTGTTCAGAATGGCCCCTTTTTGTTATTTTCTTTAACAAAGCAGATGTACAACGTGTGCTCAGGGTAGAACCAGAGCCTGTGCTTTGAGGTTTTGCCAAGTCATTCTGACCTTGGTAGATGTGAAAGTATAGCTTCGCTGGGAGCCTGGGAGCAGAGCCCTCCGACATGAAAAGTTGAAAAGTCCTTTATCAGACCTATATCTATCTGGAAATGGCCTTCAAGGTCCAACGTGTCTCAGTCTGGCAGATATATGAAAGAAGAGTATCTACCGAGATTTTACAAGCGCAAAGGACTATGAGCAATACATGTAAAAGTGATATTCAAACGTGGGGCATCCGTGTGACCAGGAGACGCGTCACACCAATCCCATACTGGTGGGTGCAGGTTCAGGTGGATGGGCACCAGGTGGTGAAATGTGTGGAGATCCAGTTGGGAAAATGAAATGTTCTAGGTGCACCAAAGTGGTCCTTGGAAAGAACAGGCTGTGAGTTGGGTGGAGCCTAATAAGAATATGTCTTGGCCAAACGCTAAGCCGAGGCTGTTTCAAACAAGAAGTGAGCGTAGAGGAAGATGAAGGGATGGGCGACCAGCGAGTTAAGTGAAGGCGTTACTGGAATATTAGGAACTGGTGAAAATTGCATTTATTGGGTCTCCTCTCAGGGAAAGAACTATGTATGCTTGGAAGAAATATTCTGATAAGCTACTTGGGTAGGAGGGAAAGATCAAGGGCCTTATCAGCATGTTTATGTTCAAGAAACAATATCTAGTCTTTAAACTTCCTGTTAGCCGCAGGGCCTTTATTCTGCTGATTGAGTGTGGCCTCTAGTGGTCCCCTTCTTTGTTCTTCAGACCCATCCAACCCCATTCCAGAGCTCAGCCACCCTAAATAAATGTTGAACTAATGTCTAGATGTTGGTGTGAATATGAGAGCCTGTCCAGAATGCCACGTGTCTCAACCTGGCCAAGGTCAGGGAGCTCAGACAGTCTGTGGGAAGTGAAAGGATTGCCTGGGGCAGAGAGAACCGAACATGGTGAAGGGAGAGATACATGGGCATCATGGCTTCCCAGAGAGCACAGTGCTCGCCATCAGAACACCTGGGCTCCAGGTGAGCTCTGTCATGAACTATCCACAGAATCTTAAGTAAGGGGATGACTTTGTATTCATCATCATGTCATTGGGGGTTAGAAGAGTGAGTGCTGCAGGGTCTGGAGACACATAAATATTTGTTGACTATCTGAGCAAATGAATGAATAAATGAATGACAGCTCTGACATTCATTTTTTTTTAACTGCAAGATAGAGGTAAATAAAATTTCTCACATTAGGGTTCTTTCTTCCGTAGATTGAAGGAGAGAATGCATATGTAAGTGCTGTGGAAACCAGAAAGGATCCTCTAAACTCCAACGATTTTATAGGCAATCGAGTTATAATGGTAGGTCAAGGGCTGTAAAGTCTGCCCATTGTCACTATTGAAGGGTATCGAAGTTGATAGGGACTCTAGAGCTTTGAAACCCCTGCTTTGAAGTCAGAGTGACAAGGACACGTGCCCTGCATCCCCAAAGCTGGGGAACACTGAGTCTATGTCCGGGAGGATCCTATAGTTCAGTCTACCTCCTGCAAGTCTTTCTCTTTAAACTCCTCACACAGAACACTTCACTTCTGACACATCTGGACTCCACAGGAGTGGGGTCTTCTCCATGCCGCGCAACTCCCCACAGCACCAATTTAACTCAATTCTGACCCTATCTACCTGGAGATAGTGTCAGATCCTGCAGCCTAAGGGCTCAGTCCCCAAAAGATCGCCCCCCTCCCCACCACCGATTCAGATGCCAATCTCAAGTCCAGATTGTCACCTGTGCTTCTGACCAATTAGCTGCAAATGAGAGGTTCCCATGAGCCCTCATCAGGTTCAACGCATTTGCTGGAGCAGCTCACAGAACTTAGAGAAACACTTATATTCACCAGTTGATTAAAGGGTATGATAAAGGATACAGAGGAACAGCCAGATGGGGGGATATATAAAGGGCAGTCTGGGAGCTTCTGTTCCTATGCAGTTGGGGTATGTCACTCCCCCAGTATGTGGTTCACCAATCTAGAAGCTCTCCAAACCCCAGACCAGTTGAATTTTTATGGAGGCTTCATCGCATGGGCAAGATCAACCATTGCCACCACCTTCAGGCCCTCTTCCCTCTAGAAACAATGGAGGGCGGAGCTGAACATTCCCAGCTTCTAATCATGGCTTGGTCCTTCTGGTGACCCGCCCCCATTCAGGAGGCCAGCCCAAGTCACCCAAGAGCACAAAGCACTCCTGTCACCTGGGAAATTACAGGGGTTTCAGGGGCTCTGTGTCAGAGACCAAGGGTGAGGCCAAATATTAGAACAAGAGATGCTCCTAGAGTTTTTATCACTGAGGAGATTACCAAGGTTTAGGAACTCTATTATCTCACAACCTGAAACCATGTTCAATATTTTAGTAGTTCAGAAAAAATATTTTAATAGTTCATGGCAGAATGGGAAAACAGGGATGCTATAATGTATTTTTAATAAAGCTACTTACATACAAATTTGAAGAATACCCTCTTTTTTTTCTGAGATTATGTTCTTCCTTATTTTGGTGTCAAAATAGGCTTTCGAAAATGAGATTAAGGGGATACGTGGGTGGCTCGGTTGGTTAAGGTTCTGGCTTCAGCTCAGGGCATGATCTTGTGGTCCAAGATCAGGCCCCACATGGAGCCCAGTGTTCAGCCCTACATCTGCTTCTCCCTCTCCCTCTGCCCACCCCCCCGCCCCCGAGCTCATTCTCCTCTCTCGTTAATAAATAAATAAAATATTTTTAAAAATTAGATTCTGGCTGTAGTAGATACTTACTCTGAATGTCTTTATCTAGCAAATAATGAGATGGACATTCTATGTCACTGCCTCCATATTTCATTCATTTCAGTCCCTGAAACTTTGTTCATTTATAAAACCCTTATGTTCAGCAACTACTACCCGAAGAGAGTTCTGGAAGGACACACAGGAACTTGGAGTTCTTGCCTCAGTGCCATTTTCTGGTCCTTTAACCCATGAAAATCTGGCAGTCATAGAGTTAAAAATCCAATAGGTAAAAATAAACCCTGTAAAGCTTTTTTGGAATGTTGTCCTAATGAAACAGTGAGTAGGATCCAAAAAAAAAAAAAAAAAAAAAAAAAAGGTTGTGGAGTTTTCGTTGAGGCTTTGACATCTCTTATTAACAAAATAAATGACTAAGAAGTATACGCTTCAGCCAAATGGAAGCAGTAGCTGAAATATGAATAGATAAAATTATTTATGACCATTTCCGTGTGGGTATAATTGCCTGGGCAAAATGAGATGCCTGTTTTAACTGGACTGCTCTGGCATTTTCCACTTCTCTGCCTTTTCCAAGATTACCTTTTAAAGACTGGTTTCAACCAGCTTGGGTAGGTTTTGACCAGATTGGTATCAAATTATATTTTGACTTTGATATCTGAGTCAATCCACAAATCAAGAGTGAAGCATAAAAGAGGCCATTAAGAATCTGCAGATGGAGTTACCTTTTATTGTTTATAACCGTTTTCAATTAAATTGAGTACGTGGGTAGAAGTTATACAAGTGTTTGTTGTCCTCAAATCGTCCTCCAATCATTTTTGGAGCATCCTATTATTTCCAGCTCTTATGCCTCCTAACTCCCCTTTATGGTGGCTTGTCTCTTCATGTGGTTTGCAATCTTTGATTATGAGCTCATCCCTCGAAAAGTGGGTTTTTCCCCCCTCCTGAGAGGTTGTGTGAACGAGTGGTTGTGAATTCTCTTTATGGAGCAATTTGACATTTTCATCCACCGAAGCCCTAGAGTTTTCAATGTTCCTATACCGCTTCTCAATTTAATTTCTCAGTTTGGGGTTCTGGTGCCACACAGATAGTATAGATTTGGACTAAGATGTGTGTGTATGCAGACGTCATTTTCCTTCCTTAATTGACTTTTTGCCTACTTGAAACCCCAGAGAGACAGCAATCTCCGGACTGTCCTAGGCTGCCTTGTGGATTTTCACCTGTTATTTTTCTATGCCCTCTTGTCACCATTGAGCTACCATTTATTGAGTGCTTACTGTGTGCCAGAGCTTCTGCAGCACCATTCTGCAAGGACCTCTCTACTCTACCCACTGGGCCAACGTCAGTGGGTTCCACCCATTTCTTGCATCTCTCCTTATCACTACCTGAAGGGCACGCTTACTTTAGGCAATTACAACAAAACGATTTGCTGAGAGTAGCTGAACATGCATTTTGGAATTATATATGCAGCCTAACAGTCCTCTTATTTACAGATGCTACATGTAATGACTAATGTCCACTTATTCCCCACCAGGATTTAGGGGAAACTGGAAGTCACTGAAACCGGGTGTCATACTCTTTGAGTTCAGATAGTCCTTTTGTTGTTGTTGTTCTTGTTGTTATTCCTAGTCTATCTGGGGCCCTAGTTCCCTGATCCATGCTCTTCTGTCTAGATCCACTTCAGATCGATCATTTTAGCATCAGAGCACCTATATGTAATTTGCAGTTTTTTTTTTTCATTTTAATTGCTCAAAATTGAGGTACTAGAGTAATTTTCCCAAACTTCTCATTCCTCTTCTCTGTCCTTGCCTCTATATGTGGAATTTCCTCTGCTGGGGAGCCCACCTTAATTTCTGTCTGACAGGCTCTTATATGCCTTTCTCCAGACTGAGTTCAAGTGCAGCCTCCTCTGTGATGCTCGCCCCTGGCCTCCCAGCGAATCCATTCTTCCTCCAATGCTCCCAAAGCACCTTCTGCATAATCATGACTAATTATTTGCACTTATGTTTACTCCTCCCTTAAGATAAGAGCCCCCTGAAAAGAAGGGAGCATGTTTATCTTTTTTTTTTTCCCCTTCCTGTCTTTAGCAAGCAATAGTTCCTGGCACATAACAGGTGACAGAGAAATGATTGGGGAGCGAATGAATAAAGATTAAAGGCTTTTTATTTCATCATTTCTTTTTTTAAAAAATATTTCATTTATTTATTGGAGAGAGAGAGAGAGAGAACATAAACAGGGCGGGGAGGGGCAGAGAGAGTGGGACAGGCAGAATCCCCACTGAGCAGGGAGCCCAGCGTGGGGCTCGATCCAGGACCCTGAGATCATGACCCGAGCTGAAGGCAGACGCTTAACTGACTGAGCCACCCTGGTGCCCCTCATCAGCTGTGTTTCTGTTCTTGAGCTATGTCCATCCTTTTTCTGCTATTACACAAATACGTGTAATGTCGGAAATACCAAGGATATATCTACCTTACCATGTCATCACTAATAAGAATTTCCGCGTAATGTCTGTGAATGCTTCGCACAAAACTACCTTCTGAACCTGTGGTGGAGAGGGCTTGATAGAATTTATCCATCTGGCCAAAAGTCCCAGTTTGGCTGTTTTAGTCCCAGGCTCAGGACTCTTGAGTAAACTCATGAGAACTTACCTGATGTCAGCTGAAGGCCAGAGCAGTCCAATGAGAATCCTAGGACAAAAAAGGCACTAAGCTATAAAAGGAGTTACAGTAAACTTAGGAAAAATTAATCATTTCTACTCATCAAATGATACCGTTAAGAAAAGGAAAAGATAAGCCACACACTGAGAGAAATATTCACAATACATCTATCTGATAAAAGATCTGTATCCAGATAATTTGGAGAATTCCTGGGGTGGCGGGTTGGCTCAGTCGGTGGAGTGCATGACTCTTGACCTGGGGGTCATGAATTTGAGCCCCATGTTGAGTGTAGAGATTACTTAAATATAAAAAATTTTTAAATCTTTAACAGTAAATAATTCCTATAATTCAGTAATAAAAAGGTACGCAACCCAATAAAAATGGGCAAAAGACTTAGCAGGCACTTCACAGGGGAAGATAGGAAAAAGGCAATAAGTACATGAAAAATGATTGAGTTCATTAAATGAATTCAAATTACAACCACAATGACTTCACACCCAGAAGAATGGCTGAAATGAAAACAAATAAAACTGCTAATTCTAAATGTTGGCAAGAACGTGGAGCAAAGACCTGGAACTCGTGCACGGCTGGCACAGACATTTTGGAAACTTGTCAATTTCTTATAAATTTAGATGCTTGTATTGTGACCCAGAAATTCCACTCCTGGGTGTTTACCCCAGATAAATAAAAGCAAAGGTCTATAAAGCTATTTGTTTCTAGAAGCTTTATTCATTATAGCTCCAACTGAAAACACTCAAGTGTCCATCAATAAGAGTGGAGCTAAATAGTGGTACGTCCATTCAAGGGGATAGTACTTGGCAGTAAGAAAAGAACAGGCTGCTGACACGTGCCACGTGAATGATTCTCAAAAACATTATTTTGACTGAAAGAAGCCAATCACAAAAGAGTACGTTCTATGTGACGCTATCTACGTGAAAATCTGATTTGGGCAACACGAATTTATGGTAATCAAAATCAGAATAACTATCGGTGGCAGGTTTGGGCTGAGGAAGGGTATGAGGAACCTGCCTGGAGTGGTGACAGTATTCCATCCATATCTCCATCAGGCTGGGGGCTACACAGGGGTATTTATCTGTCAAAACTCAGAACTGCACTCTTAAAAACCTACTTTGAAAAAGAGTTTTAGTTCAAAGAAAGGGATAGAACGGCGGTGCTTTGTTCAGGTAGCACCTGAGATACCGTGTTCAGTTTTGGACACATCTTACAAAACGATAAATCAAATTATGGGTAACTGGGATGAAGAAGGGTCTGGAAGCCATGATGCAGTAAGAAAGGCCAAGGAATGGGGTCGGGGCCGACTAGAGAGAGGACAGAGAAGGAGTGCTGTCCCACGTCGTCCTCGGAAGGACAGCTGTGCGGTAGAAAGCCTGCGTTACCCACGGAGTCTCTAGGGGGCATAACCAGAACCATCTGGGGTGAGAATTACAAAGAGGAAAATTTTTCTAGACCCCAGGACATGAGGCAGCCAAGCAAAGCAAAACTTGGGCAGTCACCGGAAGGCTGCTACGGAGCCTGGACAAGAGGTGGTGCAGGCCTGGAGCACATGTGCTATGGGGTCAGAGAAGATGGGCAGGGGAGTGGGTTCGAGAAACAGCAGGAAGTCCAGCTGGCTCGTGATGCGCCTGTGGGATACACAAGGGCCAGCAGTGACCAGAGAGCGCCTCTCCCATTTTGCCAAAGCAGACGCCACGGATAGTGGTACGGGTCACAGAATCTTAGGAAATTGTTTTCAGGACGTTAGCCCTTCAAATCAGGCCATCGTGTCTGACTAAGCAATTTTAACGGATTTCAAAGAAATGTGACCGGGTCACGGAGCTACTGGGGACAAGCAACCAGAAGCCACACCACCCGCTGGCCCAGCCTTCCGAGGCCACAGGCCAGGCTGTCCCCGTTCAAGCCCCGCCTGCCTCCTTATTTCAATTTCCTGCCCTTACCCCTCGGATGGGCTGCTTACTGCTTTAGCGTGAGCGTTGGGGCGGCCGTCTCCCTCCTGGTCTTAGTCCCTGCGGCCTAGGTCCCCTCCCGGAGTCCCATGGTCACCAGACGATGCCCTATCCTGGTCTTAGTCCCTGCGGCCTAGGTCCCCGCTCCTGGAGTCCCACGGTCACCAGACGATGCCCTATCCTGGTCTTAGGATAGGTCTTAGCATCCTAGGTCCCCGCTCCTGGAGTCCCATGCTCACCAGACGATGCTCGGTCCTGGTCTTAGTCCCTGCAGCCTAGGTCCTGTCCCGGAGTCCCAGGATCACCAGACGATGCTCGGTCCTGGTCTGTCCCTGCGGCCTAGGCCCCTCCCGGAGTCCCACGGTCACCAGACGATGCTCGGTCCTGGTCTGTCCCTGCGGCCTAGGTTCCCGCACCTGGAGTCCCACGGTCACCAGACGATGCTCGGTCCTGGTCTGTCCCTGCGGCCTAGGCCCCTCCCGGAGTCCCACGGTCACCAGACGATGCTCGGTCCTGGTCTGTCCCTGCGGCCTAGGCCCCTCCCGGAGTCCCACGGTCACCAGACGATGCTCGGTCCTGGTCTGTCCCTGCGGCCTAGGTTCCCGCTCCTGGAGTCCCACGGTCACCAGACGATGCTCGGTCCTGGTCTGTCCCTGCAGCCTAGGCCCCTCCCGGAGTCCCACGGTCACCAGACGATGCTCAGTCCTGGTCTGTCCCTGCGGCCTAGGCCCCGTCCTGGAGTCCCACGGTCACCAGACGATGCTCGGTCCTGGTCTGTCCCTGCGGCCTAGGCCCCTCCCGGAGTCCCACGGTCACCAGACGATGCTCAGTCCTGGTCTGTCCCTGCGGCCTAGGCCCCTCCCGGAGTCCCACGGTCACCAGACGATGCTCGGTCCTGGTCTGTCCCTGCGGCCTAGGTTCCCGCTCCTGGAGTCCCACGGTCACCAGACGATGCTCGGTCCTGGTCTGTCCCTGCAGCCTAGGCCCCTCCCGGAGTCCCACGGTCACCAGACGATGCTCAGTCCTGGTCTGTCCCTGCGGCCTAGGCCCCTCCCGGAGTCCCACGGTCACCAGACGATGCTCGGTCCTGGTCTGTCCCTGCGGCCTAGGTTCCCGCTCCTGGAGTCCCACGGTCACCAGACGATGCTCGGTCCTGGTCTGTCCCTGCAGCCTAGGCCCCTCCCGGAGTCCCACGGTCACCAGACGATGCTCAGTCCTGGTCTGTCCCTGCGGCCTAGGCCCCTCCCGGAGTCCCACGGTCACCAGACGATGCTCGGTCCTGGTCTGTCCCTGCGGCCTAGGTTCCCGCTCCTGGAGTCCCACGGTCACCAGACGATGCTCGGTCCTGGTCTGTCCCTGCAGCCTAGGCCCCTCCCGGAGTCCCACGGTCACCAGACGATGCTCAGTCCTGGTCTGTCCCTGCGGCCTAGGCCCCGTCCTGGAGTCCCACGGTCACCAGACGATGCTCGGTCCTGGTCTGTCCCTGCGGCCTAGGCCCCTCCCGGAGTCCCACGGTCACCAGACGATGCTCAGTCCTGGTCTGTCCCTGCGGCCTAGGCCCCTCCCGGAGTCCCACGGTCACCAGACGATGCTCGGTCCTGGTCTGTCCCTGCAGCCTAGGCCCCTCCCAGAGTCCCACGGTCACCAGACGATGCTCCCTCAACAGCGGAAGGTTGAGCGGCAGTTGGGGCCTGGGCTCACCTGCCTGGCTCACCTGTGCTGCGCCCTTCTCCTCCCGGGAGGGGGGCGTTGGGCCGCCCGATTCCGCCGTGACCGCTTGCACACGAGTGTGTGCTTGGGCCCCGGGGGGAGGGGGGAAGGCCGGCCGCCCACCTGTGCGTGCGCACCTGCCCGGGCCCCGACCGCCTGGTTGGGGGTGGGGGGCAGAGCCCTGGGGGCTAAGGCTGTGCGGCCTGAGCATTCCTCGGCCCAGGGCGACCCCGGGTCCCGGGATCGAGTCCTGCCCCGCCCTCCCCGCGGGGAGCCCGCTGCCCCCTCCCCGGGTGTCTGCCTCTCTCCGGGGCCCCGTGAGTACACAAATCACATCTTTAAAGTAAAATATGTAAAATAAAGATCCGTGGAGGATGGAGGCCGCCCGAAGCCACACGCCGGCAGCGGGTCCGGGGCAGCCTCCTGGGGGCCGCTGGGGGGCGTGGCCGGGGGGGCGCGAGTGCGAGGCCGCGGGGCCCGGGGGGGGGGGGCACGAGCCCAGCCGGTGGTGTTCCCGGCTCCCCGGGCTGCGGGCGGCCGTTTGCGCGGCTCATCGCGGAAGCGTCCTCGTCCTCGTCCTCGTCCTCGGGGAGCCTGGAAGCTCAGAAAAAAACAGGCCGCGGTAGCTCGGGGCTGGGGGGGCGGGGGCCCGGGGCCTGCTGCCAGGGCGGGAGTCACCCCACGGCGGCCCGCGGACCCACCCGGGGCCCCGAGAGCGCGCATCCCAGGGTGCGGGGGCGTTTCTAAACGGAGGAGGCCCGGAGCCTGCGTCAGGGCGGGGGCCGCACCCCTGCGTCGGGACGGAGGCCGCACCCCTGCGTCCGGATGAGGGAGGAGGGCCGCACCTCTGCGTCGGGACGGGAGCCGCACGCCTTCGTCGGGTGGGGGACTACACCCCTGCATCGGGACGAGGGACGGGGGCTGCACCCCTGCGTCGGGGCGGGGGCCGCACCCCTGCGTCGGGATGAGGGAGGAGGGCCGCACCTCTGCGTCGGGACGGGGGCCGCACGCCTTCGTCGGGTGGGGGGCCGCACCCCTGCGTCGGGACGAGGGACGGGGGCTGCACCCCTGCGTCGGGGCGGGGGCCGCACTGCTGCGTCGGGGCGGGGGCCGCATCCCTGCTTCGGGGCGGGGGCCGCACCCCTGCATCGGGACGAGGGCCGCACCCTTGCGTCGGGACTGGGGCCGCACCCCTGCGTCGGGTGGGGGGCCGCACCCCTGCGTCCGGATGAGGGACGAGGGTCGCACCCCTGCGTCGGGACAAGGGCCGCACCCCTGCGTTGAGGCGGGGGCCGCACCTCTGCGTCGGGTGGGGGGCTGCACCCCTGCATCAGGGCTGCGTCCACACCCCTGCGTCGGGTGGGGGGACCGCACCCCTGCGCCGGGGCGGGGGCCGCACCCCTGCGTTGGGGCGGGGACCGCACTCCTGTGTCAGGACAGGGCCGCACCCCTGCGTCACGGCGGGGGCCGCACCCCTGCGTTGGGACAGGGCTGCCCGGCTCCAACCCGGGCCTGAAACACTAACTTGAAGCGACGCGTGGGGCCCGGCACGCGCTACAAGATACGGTGGGACCTTTGACTTTGGTCCACGAGCGGTGACCTCCAGGAGCACAGCTGGTCGCGCTCCGCGGGCGACACACACTGCTCGGTCTGCGGCGGGAGCCTCCGGCTGCTGGGACCACAAGGCCCCACCCCCATGCTCACCCCACCCCCACCTTCAACCCCCACTCCCACCCTCACCCCCACCCCACCCCACCGCACTTCACCCTCAGTCTCACCTCTCCATCCCTGCTCCCACCCTCACCCTCCACCCCACCCCCACTTCACCTTCAGTCTCACCTCTCCAACCCCCACCCCCACCCTCACTCCCACCCCACTCTCTCTCCAATCCCCCACCCACACCCCACCCCTCCAATCCCACTCCCACGCCCCCCCCCATCCCCAGCCCTTGAGCCCCAGGCCCTCCCCGGTGGAGGTCACTGACAAGGGAGCCAGAAACAAGCAGAATTGCTGAGGTACCTGTTTCTGTCCATAAATCTGGCGGGAACCTTGCGCAGGCCCTGCTTTAATTACGGCCTTTCAGAATCCCAAGGTCAACAGGAACAACCCTTGGGGAGCTCGCCTGCTATTCTGATTTTTAACTCTGCTCTTCATCAATCTCTCAAAGCGTTTTAACTGGTGATGGCTTTCATAAGAAAGCTGAATTCGCATCTTGGGGTTTCATGCATATTTTAGCAATGTATGCAGCCGGGAAACTGCAAGGAGGCATCTAGAAGTTTAGCGCCCAGAATCTAGGAAAAAAAAAAAAAAAAGAGTAGAAAGTGTTCCAAGGAAAACCAAGCTTTCAATTCTATGAACAAAGCTGCCCTTTCCATCTCCTGTCATGAAATATTGGGGTCCCCACAGCACCTAGCAGCTGCCGAGGCCAGCAGCACGCAGATGGAATCCTCCCCACGCTTAGGACCGGTGTGTAAGGCCCCTCACAGACGGAAGAACTGAGGGTCCGGAGGAGAGCCTGGCGGGCAGCAGGCGGGACCCAATCCTAGCCCCCCCACCTCCGCTAACTTCCTTGATCTCTCTTTGCTCAGTGCCCACATCCGTAGACCGGACCCAGGGAGATCCCAGTAACTAGGCCTCATGGTCGCGGAGAGGGAGCAAATGAGTTGGTATGTGTTCACCTGGGCCAGGAGCGTCCAGGAAGGGGCCCCTCCGCTCCCTCTGCTGTGACGAGTTTTAGACCCCGGGCTTCTGGGACTGAGCTGTCGGGGAGCCGTTGGTGAAAGAGAGGCGGCGCAGCCAAGGCCTCCGACCATCCACAGAGCAGGCCATTCGTGGCAGAGCCTCATCAAACTCGGTTTTTCTCTTTGCTAAAACGGTGACGAGAATGGTTTCAATCTCACGGGCATGGGGATGTCATGACGATAAACTGAGGCCATAAGCACAGGGCCTGGCCCGTGACGTTCTGTGCTCCGTGTCAACTACTACTGTGATTACTGATAGACCGTTTCGTGGCTGTTATCATTTGTACTATTACTTATGCTTTAAAATCTATACTGATTTCCTTGCCATTCGATCTCTATCAAGGAGAGCAAAAAATTATCAGTGTTCAGTTTTCGTAAGAAGAGCTTAGAAGGATAATTATACTTCCATCATATCTATTTATCTTCCAGTTTTAGACTTGACCATTGACCTAACTGTGCCACGTACGTTGCCATCCAAGTACTAAAGAGCAAAGCATCCTGGAGTGATACCGGGTGACCTGCGGACTCGACCTTTCTGTGCCTGCGTCTTCACTGATTAAACAAGAGGATTGAGCTAACACCTCCTTGAGCTCTGAGAGCCTATGCTTGCAGGCTCTCTATCTGCGCGGGTGTATGTGAACATGACCTTTCCATCGTGCTATTGCTATTATTTTAAACCATTTGGTGATTAGCTCGGTTAAAAACCTTTCTGTTTCCTATGAGAGAAGCCCAGAATTCTGCAGGAGGCTAACGGCAGAGACAGAACTGGGGAGCACGGACCTTGGCCTTCTGCAGCCTTCTGCCGCTGGTTTAGCCCAGATACTACCCTCACTGACCCATGGGACCCTAACATCCTACTAAAGACGTCACCGGGCCTGAGGACACGCTGGAGGGCCGCGGGGCAAGGTGTGCCCCCACCTTCCCGGCTCTCGAGGATGCTTTCGTCATTTTTTGACTCAGATTTCTGTGTTCCTTGCAAAAACAGCTCAAGTGTTCTCTTCCCTTTCACACACACGTGATGGAGGCACAAAGGGGCTTGCAGCTGTAGGACATGTAACATCTTTAGTACTTTTAAGACGCTTACATTTGGAAGCTACAAGGTGTTTATCCCTGTGATTGACAGTCGGGCTTTCCCTTTACCACTTCGTGCTTAGATTTCCAGAAGCTTGCTGACGCTGTCTCACCTAGAGGATATTAGCAAAGCCTGAAAACTTGACCAACAGCTTTTCAGATTTGAAGGAGTTTGGGGTAAAAACATGGAATTGGGCTAGGGAAACAAACAGATTCCTCAGAATCCATCTTATCCATGTGGGGGAGGGGGGCTCTAGCCTACTCTTTTGGCAAAGCCATTTTAAATGAATTTGGGAAGGACCCGATGGACTGGAAGGGGCAGGTGCCACGCATGCCCTGGAAGACATTGTGGGCTCGTGGAAGCGTCATGGGAGTTTCTGCCAGCCTGGGGCCTAGCTGCTCTGCTTGGAGTCCCTGGGGGCGGGGAGGGGGGGTCACGTGAGCATCACCCTGCCTTCCTCTTGGGCTCAGGGAGGACTCTAAGCACACTTACTTCTTTTTCTTTATTTTATATAATAGCATATCCCAAAAAAGATGTAAGGACAATTGGCATTTTAGAAGATAATTTTAGGTGGTATGTGAATAAACACTTTTTATGAATAGTTACATACTGTAAAATGTGTATTAGAAAGTGTTTAGCCATGGGGCACCTGGCTGGCTCAGTGATTGAGCATCAATCAGGGCATGACCCCGGGGTCCTGGGATCGAGTCCTGCATCGGGCTCCCCGCAGGGAGCCTGCTTCTCCCTCTGCCTGTGTCCCTGCCTCTTTCTCTGGATCTCTGAGGAATAAATAAAATCCTTTTTTTTTTTTTTTTAATTCAGCCTTTGAGGTTGGCTCTATTGTAATTCTCACTTTACAACTGAGAAAGCTCAGACACAGAGAGGTCGGGTGACATGCCCCAGGTTACCCAGCTGGACAGTGCCAGAGTTCAACCAATTCGAACTAGGCAGTTAGGCTACAGAGCCTGTTCCCTTAACCACTTTAGTCTCCTTGAATACGTATTTAAATAGAGAATTATTACAGTGTAATGGTGAGATATACAGCACCCGTATAATTTATTCATTTCTATTAGTTTTACGTAATAATTATTGATTATTGTTCATACATCAGTGGATCTGCTGAGGGTTGGCTGACCTCAGCTGAGCTCAGCCGGCAGCCCTGCTCCGTGTGAGGCGGCCCCTGACCCTCCTCTTCTCCCCGTGGGAATCAGAGTTCCCAGTTTCTTGGGTGTCCTTCCACAGGACAGGTATTCTGTACATAAACAAGTAAAAAAGATCCCCCTCCCTTTTAACACAATTGCGTACTTTGCACACCATGCAAAAAGATTGATTTGAAGATTGATTCTAAAGGGGAGTTGATGCAAAACTGTGGGAGTTCCTCAAAAAATGACACACATACCTCCCTAAGGATGCAACCACCCTACTTCCCTCCCTCATACCCTAAGGACATGAAATCAGCCTGTTGAGGCGACATCTGCACTCTTACAGTGATCGCAGCATTGTTCACCGTAGTCAAGTTATGAAAAAAGGCTAAATGACCATTGATAAGTGAATGAATAGAGCACATACACAACTAGTCAGCCTCGAAAAACAAGGAAACCCTGTTATTTGTGACAACGCGGATGACCCTGGCAGACATGCTGAGTGAGATGAGCCAGGGGCGGAGAGACAAATACTGCACGGTCGCGCTTCCACGTGGAATCTAAAACAGACTCACGGAGGGGCGCCTGGGAGGCTCAGTGGTCCATCGTCTAAGTCTTGATTTCGGCTCAGGTCGTGATCTCAGGGCCATGGGAGGCAGCCCCGAGTCGGGCTCCGCGCTCAGCGCAGCCTGAGGATTCCCCTCTCCTTTGTCCTCTGCAGCCCCCACCCCACCCCCATTCTCTAAATAAATAAATAAAATCTTTAAAAAATTTTTAAAAATTAATGAACAAGTCAGACTCATGGAAACAGAGAGTAGAACAGGGGCCGGAGTGGGGAATAGGGAGATGTTGGTCAAGGGGCGCAAAATTGCAGTTGGAACCTAAGTAAGTCCTGGAGATCCGATGGACGTCGTATTGTGCATACACTGGGCATTTGCGAGAAATGTAGCTCTTAAGTGTCCTCACTGCACACACAGGCTGCAGGAATTCTGATTCAGGTGTGAAATGGGGTCCTGAATGTGGATTTTTAAACATCCCTCCATATGAGGAGTCTGTTTGCTGGATTAATCTGGGAATCATCACTTCCTCCCAACGACATAGCAACCGAGCCTCACGCTCCCCGATCACAAAGTCAGCCCCCAAACGTGGGCACATATTAAAATCTATCTCATTAAAGAATTCTGGAAAAATGAAATGACAGGAGGGAGGGCGATGGGATAGTGACTAGAAGCAAAGGAACCATCAGGCTGACGCTGGGGCCTCCCCTTTGCCTCTTCTGGGACAGGGACGCTTGGCCCTGCAGGATATGAAGGGCAGGGTCGGTAGGGGGCCTGGAAGGAGGAAGTAAACCCAGGGAAGGAGCTGGGCGGTGGGCAGACGTGGAGGGCGCTAGTCCCCCGTTCTTGCCTGTTTGACATCAGTCAAGTGGGGGGATGACCCCTATCTGCTGGGCTGGTTTGAGCATTAGACTCCAGAGAACGTGGGTCGCGTGGGCCGTGCCATGCCAGGCCCTCTCGTAGGTGCAGATGAACTGGGCTGTCGCTGCCGACAGTCCCTGGACCAGGGTCCTCAGGATGTGGAAGGCAATGTCCAGGGCTGGGCTGTCCTCCCCCCAGAGCTCCTCTCGGAGCCCAGTTGCCCAGTTCGGGCTGCTCTCGGGTGACAGGTCACTGACACCCTGGTGCTGAGATGAAGACTCTTGTGGGCCTCAGTCTCATTTTACTCTTATCCGTTTCCCCTATACCACCTCTGTTCTCCAGAAGAATGCAGAATAAAAGGGTAACAATACACATTTGAGGGTTTCGCGCAGTCCTTGCAAATCCAGATTCGTACCTGTGGTGACTACAGCGTGACCCTAGTGTTGTGCTCAAATCCAAATCATTCCCGTGGCCGTTTTAGAGCTTCGGCTTATTCTCAGAACACCCTCCCGCCCTGGGCGCAGGGTGTTGTTTGCCGCCAAGAGTACAGGTTTTGCCTCTGATGCCTTGGTCCATAAAGTAGAGCAGAGACAATGTAGGGTGGCCTATGGGGCACGGCTCAAACACGGGGCCGGGGTTCAAAGTGTCCTGGTTAATAGGGAGGTCATGTGCCTTCCATCCAAGTGTTCCCTATTCTTTGTTGGTCTCTGAGCTCCCCACGGGCTGGGGAGTTCGCTGGTCACCCAGCCTGCGGGCAGCAGATGAATGATCTGTGCTCTCATGCCCCGGAGCAGACACCCAGCTCTCTGAAAACGCCCAACGTGGGGGGGCAGGATCCCAGCGGCTAACAAGGCCACCCGCAGTGCAGCCCCGAACTCTAGGGCCCAAGGAAAGGGAGCTTCCAACGTCACTGGCAAATGGCAGAGGGGTCTAATGGTGATGAGAGCGTTTACAGGCCTCTGGCTTCACCCATCCTGTCTGGTACCATGGACTGTGCACTGAGGCCCTTTCGGAAGAACGACGGGGCCTGTCCTGTCACGGCTTTGTGTCATGTCCTTTGTGTCTCATTTTTAGGAAAAAGAATTGCGTCCGGCCCTTGTGACCCTCGTGCTCTTCCTTACAATGTCTGTTCTCCAGGTACTGTCCGAGGTCAGCTCCAGGGCTTAGGAGAGCGCATGGGAGGGGAAATAAACTTTCGGAGGGAAGGGAAATAAATTTTAACAAGAGGTGATGTGACCGCAATATAGTAACAGGGTGCAATTGAGTAAATTGCCCTCGGAGTCTGCCCCTGGTACCAGGAAGGGATTTGCACCAAAGCCGGGCTGGGCTATGAGTCACTATGAGTCATGAACCACATAACCTCCTAGAATTCCTCAGGTTGGGATCACCTTGACTTGTCAACAGGAGAGGTGTTTGCCTGAGTGTCTGTGTCTCTCTTGACAGAGATCATGTCCAGCTGCCAATCATCCCGGATGAAGAAATGCAGCCATGCTATAGATGGTCTAAAGTGGCAAATAATTTAAAAACTTCTGTTCCCTTTGCTTTCAGCTACTGAGTGCATTTCTGGGTGAGGCTGAGAGACCGCTTGCCCTGTTCGACCAAAGAGCATTCAGACAGAGGAAATAAATCTCTAGAGCAAATGCTCTAGAGGGAGGGTGAACTCAGCACGTACGAGAAATGGTAGCAGGGTCAGTGTGGCCTCGGCAGGATGGATGGAAGGAGAAAGGATGAGACGAGGGTGCAGAGGGAGTAGGCAAGGGTGTGCTCCTGCCAGGGGAGGGGATTGGTTATAGAGGGGAAGAGAAAGAGCAAGGAGAACAGTAAGGCGGTGATGGCAGTTCCAAAACAAGACAAGGGGGCTCGGCCTAGGGAGGCAGGAATGGAGGGAGGGGGGGGATTTGGGGTAGGTTTTGAGATGCCGTTGACAGGCCAGGCCATGGATCAACTGCTGGTGGTGGTAGGGGGGTTACAAAGAAAGAATAATCTAAGATAACTCCTAAAGGCAAGTCTGGGAAGCAGGCCTTTTAGGAGGAAGGGCTGGGAGAGCACGAACTAAGAGTCTTGTTTTGGGCATATTAAGTATGGAGTGACGACCCCTGGGCACCTAAGTGGCCATGTCCTGCAGGCAGCTGGCTATCTAAGTGCAGGATTCCTGAAGTCAAGACCGCTGATAAAGATTTGGACATCACTGGCTTCCAGATGGCACTCAAAGCCTTAGGGTGAGATGTCTAAGATCACCTTAGAGGAGACTGGGGGAGGGAAGAAGAAGGAGCAGGGTCAGGGGGTGCGGAGCTGGAGGATCTGACAAAGCCAGCTGAGGAGAGGCCAAGGAGGAGGAAGGAGGGGACGGGGTGTCAGGGACTCCAAGAGAGGAGAACGTTCCAAGGAGGAGCAGAGACAGCCGTGTTGAGCACGCACAAGGGCCAAGGAAGATGGTCCTGGAGAAGTGGCCCCTGGATTATGCTGTGTGTGGATCACGGGTGACCTGGACAAAGGCAGAGACTGGCCACGCAGAGTTCGGGGACAGAAAACTGGATAAAGAGGGTTGAGGACCCAGACGTTGAACCAGGACTGTAGAAACTCTTTCTAAAAGCGTTGCATTATCTTAACTGTCATATTTGTGATATGAAGGAGGCGTTGTTTTCACCCAATTTAAAGATCAGGATATGAGGGCACGTGGTCGGTTAAGCACTGGACTCTTGATTTCGGCTCAGGTCATGATCTCAGAGTCGTGAAGTTAAGCCCTGTGTTGGGCTCTGCACTGTGTGCAGAGCCTGCTTGGGATTCTCTCTCTTTCTCTACCTTTCCTTCTGCCCCCACCCCCCCGGCCCCCGCAGCATGAGGGTTCTCTCTCTAAAATAAATGAATAAATCTTAAAAAATAAAATAAAAAAAAGATCAGACTATGAAGACAAGATCACAAGGTCACTCAGGGCTGGAGTGGTCTTTGACTCAGAGTTTGAGCTCTTAGCCCCTATTCTCTTACCACCTCTCACTCCACCCCACCCTCTAATCCCACAACTGCTGGGCCAAGGATCAGCCATATGGGGTCATCCAGAGGAAGAAAGAAAACAAGGGATATTTGAAGGGATATTTCTCTTTAGAATGGCAGTGACCAGGGCTCTCCGGGGGGAGGGGTGACGTCCCTGTGCCAGCAGAGGTGTAGGCTGCGTGGTGGCTCTTGCAGCCTCTCCTTCAGCGACTCTACATCAGCCCATTTGTCATCCTCTTATCTTAAACAAACTGTCCAGAAGCCGAAAAAGGACAACAGCTACATTTCTGAGGATCCAATTTTGCCTTGTAGAGGATAGACACCCATGACACAGGCCCTGAAATAGCCCAGCAGGGGGAATGATTGAAACTCGAGGGGGTGCGTTGATATATAGTCTCGAAACAGTAACATTAGGTCTTCCCAATGCCGCTCTTCCCATCCAAGCGACCCCAAAAGAAAGGAAAGATATCAGATCAAGTGAGGTCCTCAACTGGAACCAGAAATAGGGTAGGGATCGGCGCTCTACCCATTATTCTAGAAGGAATTACAGGTGCACTTTATCTGTAAATCTGATGTGTGGGAAGCATGAAGTTCCTCCTCCTCCTCCTCCTTCTTCTTTTTGGTGGGGCTTTTTTGTTTGCTTTGTTTTGTTAAGATTTTATTTATTTATTAGTGAGAGACACACACACAGAGGCAGAGGCACAGGCAGAGGGAGAAGCGGGCTCCCTGCGGGGATCCCGATGTGGGACTCAATCCCAGGACCCCGGGACCCCTGAACCGAAGGCAGACGCTCAACCACTGAGCCACCCGGGCATCCCAGAACAGATGCTTTTCCTCATTTTTTTCTTTTTTCTCTCCCCTTTTATCACCAAAACAGCCCTTTGTGATCAAACTTGGATCTGTGGTGGAAAACGTGTTTAGCAGGGGAGACGCGCCATATGTATTTCCAAACTGCGACATGTCCTTGCCTATGCTTTCCTATAAATAGAAAAATGGGGGGACTCCCTATTTTTCCAGAGTCCCCCTCCGTCTTTTGCACCGGGAACAGACATGCTTCATCACTGACAACAGGTAAAGGAAGGTTTGGCGGGAGACAGATGTGTTGCCCACCCACAGGCAAGTGAAGGGCTTGGGGAAGCAGACGGGACAGTTGAGAGAAAGTATAAATGCAGAGGCCTGTGCGTTTGGGCGGCTTTCCTGCTTGTACCATTTTCCGATTGTGGGACCTTTCATCTGCCGGGCCCGTCTAAACATTTAAGTGCATCTGGCACTTTTAAGTTTTTAGTGTCAAACTGATTTTATTGGAGCCCAAGCCAGACTTCCCTGGTGACTAAGTAACACATCCAAACCACAGGTCACAAGGGATACGAGCCAACATGTCGAATCCCGGTGGGGGTCTTTCTTCTGCATTACTTACCTTGGAGACACTATGGAGAAGCTGGGGGAGGAACACGAGGGACCAAGATACACAGAAAACCCCTGGAAAAAAATCCAGGTAACACTCTAAACTCTACAAGCCAAGTTGGCCCTGAGCCTGCCTCTGTGAGGGCCTCATAGAAGTTGGGGGGCAAGTGGCAAAGGAGCAGGCGCCTCTGGGCCGACCCCGGTCTCTTCCTTCCTCTAGAGGATGCATATGTTCAGGGGACAAATCACGAGTGTGGCTTCCAGGATAAAACAGACTAAACTGTGCTAATTCCTAAATCTCATGTTTCACAAAATCGCAATTAAAGCAAAAAGTGGTGTCGCCACCCCTTTAGGGATGTAACATCCCCTTGATGGACTGCTCAGAGACATTCTACAAGCAAAGCCTCTTAACAGGAATTTTGTCACAAGGAGCTTGCATTCTGATGAGGGGACGAGTGAACCTGAAAACAATTCTTGAGCCACTTTGATGCATGAGACTCCCTGAGAGTCAGTGAGAAGGCTGAGCCGGGGTCACTGAGCCCTCTGTCGTCAGAGGCACAGCCCCTGCCCCTCAGGATGGTGGGGAAACACCTAGAAATTCCTTAAAATGGGGGCACCTGAGTGGCTCAGTGGTTGAGCGTCTGCCTTCAGCCCAGGGCATGACCCCAGGGTCCCGAGATCAAGTCCCACATTGGGCTCCCCGCAGGGAGCCTGCTCCTCCCTTTGCCTGTGTCTGTGTATCTCTCATGAATTAATAAAATATTTTAAAAAAAAGAATTCCTTGAAATGTAGGTTCTTGGGTCCCTGCCTCAAAGACCCTGATTCAGGAGGCCTGTGCTAGGACTTGCACTCACATTTAAAGAAACTTCCCACTGATACTGCTGCTCATGGCTGGAAGACTTCCTGTTGAGAAGCACTATTTTACGTGAGTTCTATAAGACTGGCTCTAAACAGAGGATTACCTGATTTATCAGCATGTTGTCGGTCATGCCCCAGGTCACACCAGCAGGGTATAAAATTGGAGAATCAACATGGATACCATCACCATCTCCCTCACCATCAAGGTCTCTGGTTCTGGCATTTATTTCCCTCCATGGTGAGGCCTTTCCCCAAGCTTTCTGAGCCCTGGGGAGGGCGTCCTCATCTACCTGAGATGATCGACCTGACCCACGTGAGGTGCACACGTCCTCATTCCTACTCTGCTCCCTGTAGGAACACAACCCTGGGAGCCACCCGTAGGCCATCACAGGCCCGGTGCCAAAGCGCAGATTGCTACCTGCCTCCCACACTGACTCTGAACCACCTTTGATGTTGGAGAACCGCTAACTCTTCCAGTGCTCACTGTTATCCCTGCCGTGCCCAGGGCCAAAGTGCTCCTGCTGACCCCCGGCATGAAGAAGGCCAGCCCTGGAGCTGGCAAAGCTCAGTGCAGCCTCCATGGTGTCTGAAGGCAGTTCTGCAGGAGGACCTGGAAATCCCTTTCCCCACCTCAGTTATTCTGACCCAGAGTAGGAGAGCCAGGATCCATGAGGGAGCACAGAGGCAGGAGGAGCTACAGGTTTGCCTCTCATGCCAGGGACCCTTCCACCTTAGGGGCAGAACCATCCTGAGGAGATTTTGCTTTGTCAAAGAGAATATATGAAAGCGATGCCAGACCTTCCTTTTCCTGTTGCTACAAAGAGAAGCTAATTAGCTCCATTTTACAAAGTAAAAGAAACGGAGGGATATTAAAGGCCAGTAACACTGAGTATTTGCTCTGCGCCAAGCAATTAGCCCCATTGTTTCACTGAGTGTTCCCAACATGCCTGTGACAGGCACCTGTTGTTCCACATCCTTGCCAACAGCTGGTATTTTGAGATTCGGGTCTGCCGGTCTGACGGGTATGAAATAGAGGCTGTGTTTGGTATTTCTCCCATTGCTAATGAAGTGAACTCTTTCTAGAGTTTGGTGGAAGCTGTTGCTAGTTTTTTTTTTTTTTTTTTTTTGGTTTTGTTTTGTTTTCAGCATTTCCTTCTCTGGATGAATGTTATGTTTTTACTACCAGTTTATCCCGTATTTGGTGATCACTGATTTTGGTTTTCTCCAGCCAGTCCAGGGGGAAAAAGGGAAGGGAGAAATTTCTAGACTTCAGAGAGAGAGAGAGAGAGAGATAATTGGCAACTGGCTTCCATTCTGAGGGAACAGGCCGGAGCAGCATGGCGATGGGCAAGGGTCAGAGGAAGGCCTCTGCCAGGAGACTGGCTTGGGCGGAGTTGGTCTAGGACTTTAGGGAAAGTGATGCCCGGTGTCTGACCGTGTCCCTTGCTCAGGGATGTAATTCTGTTATCATCCAAGCTCTATGAATGTAGGCTGGGGAGAAGTAGTGAGGCGAGGAGAGGGAGCGGGCTGGCCGGAGGCGGTATGGGGAAGAACCAGAGCATAATACTGGTGTAAGTGGGGAGAGGCCCCCCGGGATGTGTCACAGCCCTACTCCTTGGGACTGTCAGCAGTCTCGGGGGGTGTACAGGACATCTAACTGTCACGGTGGAGTTGGGGCCTGATGTGCACAGATAGGGCACCCCAGTTGGCCTCAAAGTCAAGGTTCCATGGGGGAAAAGCAGGATTCAGAAACAGATTTCTTCTTTGAATCGCCCTTCCCCGTGACCTACTGGACAAAGCGTGCCTTCTTTGTCTTCCCATAGGAGCAGATCCTTCGCCCAGTGGGGCCTCAGTTTCCCCCCGGGCAGGCCTACACATGTTCTGAGACCCAGCAATGAACCAGCATAGGCAGAAGTAGAATACTCACCACAGGCTTTACTTTAAGTATATGTTCCTTAAAAAAAAAAAAGAAAACAAAACAAAACAAAATTGAGCAGGATCCACAGAACACAAAATTAGCCATTTTGAAGCATGTGATTCAGTAGCATTTAGTACCTCCATGGTGTTATGCAACCATCATCACTGTCTAGTTCTAAGACTTTTTTTTTTCATTTCTAATAGATTTTATATTCAATGCAGCTTTAGGTTCACATCGCACGTGGGCAGAAATCAGAGAGTCCCCCTGCACCCCCTGCCCCCGACATGCCCAGCTCCCCCCACGACCAACATCCCCCCCGCAGACTGGTACATTTGCTTCCACCCATGAACCACCACGGCCACATGGTTGTCACCCAGAGCCCATGGTTTACATCGGGGTTCTCTCTTGCCAAACTGCAAAGTGGGCAGGAGCTTGGGGGGTAGATGTAGACAGAGACGGTGCCAAGTGATGAAAGGAAATTATTTGATCAGCTATGGCTCGAAGACTAGCTGGCTGTTAGTGATCGGTTGTCCTTCAGCTTTGATTTCGTAAACTTGGGGCATTTACAGACTCAGATTTTTGGTTGCTTCCTTATGCCACCACAGCATTAGAGCCCCTTTGTCTAGTGGCCTCCTAGTTTAATTAACACCCCTCCCTCCTGACAACCACCGTCGCCATAGATTTGGCTTTTTCAGAATGTCATACAGTTGACATCCTACAGTATGCGGCCTTCTCAGATTGGCCGCTTCCCTTAGTTATGGGCCTTGAAGGCTCCTCCATGTCTTTGCATGGCTTGAGAGCCCATTTCTTTTTAATGCTGAGTAATATTTCACCTTCCACCACACCAGACCATATATAAAAGATTTTGAGTCACCATCTAACCGCCTTGGGAAACCAACCTCTTCATGTACAACAAACAACCCAGGAGGCCAGCCGGCTCTGTCAGAATTGGGGACGCTATCTTCAGAGACTACCCACAAAACTAAATAATCAGCTCTATAACAATCTGCCCAAAGTGGCTGGGGTTTAAAATGACAGTTTCCCTCATTTTTGTCTCTGCTTCCAATGTCAGGCCAGGCAGAAAGTGCCAAATATGCACCCATAACCAATCACGTAGGATGCCCCGCTTCTCGGTAGCCCACCTCTGGCTTCCTCACGCCAACAGCCTCCTACAGCAGCGTACTGGAGCCTTTTTTCCACCCTTTCTCCCCCCACTTTTTACCGCTGCTTGCCTTTGAGTCTCTGTCAGAATATGAATGATGGTGGCCATTTCCCTTGCTATAGCAAGTTCGGAATAAATAGTCTCTGCTTTCCTCCTTTGCTTGGCTTCCTTTTATTTACACACCATTCCCTTACTGAAGGGCATCTTGGTTGCTCCCAAGTTCTGGCAATTAAAAACAAAGCTATTATAAATATCTATGTGCAGATTTGTGTGTGAACATAAATGTTCAACTCCTTTGAGTGAATATCAAGGAGCGTGGTTGTCGGATCATATGGAAAGAGTATGTTTAGTTTTTAAAGAAACCATCCAGAGTGGCTGCGCCATTTTGCATTCCCATCATAATGACCGAGCGCTCGTGTTGCTCCACATCCTCACCAGCAGTTCGTGTTGTCAGTGTCTTGGGTTTGGCTATCTTGGAAGACATGTAGCGCTATCTCATTGTTTTAATTTCCCTAATGACAAAGGATGTTGAGCATCTTTTCATATGCTCACTTGCCACCTGTGTATCTTCTTTCATAAAATGTCTGTTCAGATCTTTGGCCCATTTTTTAAAAATAGAGTCAAAGAGAGAGCAAGAGAGTGAGTGGGGTGATGGGGTGGTTGCACAGAGAGAGAGGGAGAGACAAGATCCCAAACAGGTGCCACCCCCAGCATGGAGCCCGACAGGAAGCTCAATCTCAGGACCCTAGGATCATGACCTGAGCTGAAGTCAAGAGTCAGACACTCAACTGACTGAACCCCCCAGATAATACCCCTCTCTTGCCCATTTTTAAATCAGGTTGCTTGTTTCCTTACTGTTGAGTTTTTAAGCGTCCTTAGGATATTTTGCATGATAGTCCTTTATCAGATATGTCTTTTGCAAGTACTGACTCCAAGTCTATGGTTTTGTCTTTTCATTTTATTGATAGTGTCTCTCACAGAGCAGAAGTTTTTAATTTTATTTATTTATTTAAAGATTTATTTATTTATTTATTCATGATAGACATAGAGAGAGAGAGAATGAGGCAGAGACACAGGAGGAGGGAGAAGCAGGCTCCATGCAGGGAGCCCGACATGGGACTCGATCCCAGGACTCCAGGATCGCACCTTGGGCCAAAGGCAGGTGCTAAACCACTGAGCCACCCAGGGATCCCCAGAAGTTTTTAATTTTAATAAAGCCTAGCTTATCAACTGTTTCTTTCATGAATGGTGCCTTTGGTGTTGTAGCTAAAACATCATCACCATACCCAAAGTCATCTAGATTTTCTCCTTTCATCCCCAAAGGGCTACATGATCTATACAGTCTTACATATATGTTTCACTTTCCATATTTGAGCAGCAACATGCACATTCTTTTCCCCCAAAGGGTCAAATTTCAGTTTTGGGAAGTAATGCACCTTCAGGCTTTGTCTTCTATGTTTTTTTGCTTTACCAACGTGGGAAAGACAATGCTCCTTGCCTCCCAGTTTCCACCTAGGAAAATCTCATCAAGGAATGGAGACTTTTTACCATGTATGAGTAGAGCAACTGTATTCCAGAGAGAACCCGAGGGTTTTCCTCTCTGACGTTTGGACCTTTTCCCATAGCGCCCAAGATGTGAGAGAGCATTACAAAAATGCTCTTCCCCTTCAGGGATTTAAATTTTTTAAATCCAGAGGAAAGGGGAGCAAGAAGGAAGTGAACAGGAGAAACCATCATAGCATCATTTCATGCCAAGTGTGTTTATTCTTTCATCACTAGTAAAAAATCTGCCTAAAGCGTTTGTTTCTTTATGCTTCTGTTCTTGTTTTCTCTATTTTTCATTACAGTCTAGGTCTTGATATTCCTATGACACGTGGCATCCCTTTAGTGGAAAGCAAGTTAAAATTGAACAAATATGGCTTCGTGGCAGAAATTCACGTGGGGATCGAGGTACCATGAGGCCTGAGAGAGGAGGTTCAGTCACCTGTTTTCACATTTCTTTAGAGGAGAGGGAACATCCGTTCTATTCCCCAGAGGAAAGAGCTCTGGACTAATGTTTCTGGTCCCCCTCCTCACCTGTCAGTCCTCCTCCTGTGGGGAGAATGATTCATCTGCTTGCAGAGATGACTAGAGTTTGACGATCCATTGGTCCCTGGAAGTTCATATTCTCTGTTAGGTCAATGAGTTAGAGGCCTCCTTCTTTTTGCTCCCGTCTCTCAATCTCTTAGACTCACAATCTGTGAGGCCAGGCCTGGTCCTCCATGCGGCTTTCCCATCCCAACCCCCCGCCGCCCCCCACCCCTGCCCAGATTTAATCACTAGGTTGTCTGAGGGTCCAGATCATCTTTTCACCCAGCGTGGCCATCAATAACCGGATATCTTGCTCTCTCTAGAACTCCTATCTACTTCTTAATGGATTCAGAATCTGGAGGGCAGAAGAGAGAAGGCTGTGGTGAATTCAAACCTCAGAAATCCCATTCAACAGACCTGGATGGTCCTCTGTTGGCCACCACCACAAGGCCCTCTCCATAGTCAGTGGCACACTTATGGGCAGCTTTAATTTTTAGCTGGGGTCCTTACTACCCCATATCTTCTTATTTCTGTTCTTTTCTACCCCATCCTTATGGTAGGCAATCCCAAGGATTCAGCTGGCTTTTTATCAGGAAATTCTTGGAGATTCCTTGTTTAATATAAATATGTCTTCCTGAGGTTGAAAAAGAGCACCTCTGGGTACCTCATTCTTGTCACATGGAAGCCACATCTTATGGGATGGTCATGAGATTGAAATCAGATATCGCATGCAAGCTGACTGGCACAATGCTGACCTAGCACAGTGCTAGCAGCGGATGCTCAGTGATTAATAGCTGCTATTCATGTTGCTGCTGTTATTGTTGTTATTATTATTAGTTAGCCTCCTATCTGTCGCCTTTCCCCATAGGTAGCAGCACTAAAAAACCAAGGCTCTGATCATTGTCTGTGGAGACTTAGACTGCTGAATTTAGGTGCCATATTTTTAGTTAAAGTCATTCTTCATGGGGGGCCTGGGTGGCTCAGTCGGTTAAGCGTCTGCCTTCAGCTCAGGTCCTGGATCGAGCCCTGCATCGGGCTCCCTGCTCAGTGGGGAGTCTGCTTCTCCCTCTCCCTCTGCTTGCCACTCCCCCTGCTTATGCTCTCTCTCTGTGTCAAATAAATAAAATCTTTTTTAAAAAAAGTCATTTTTCATGACCTATCTATTGGATTCATTAAGCCAGCTGGAAGAATCTGTGCCATTTGAGTTTACCAATGATTAAGGAAGAGAGCTTCCTATAACTTTGGAAAACTGGGTAACAGAAACTGATGAATTCCAGAAGAATGCGTCCCCTGTAATTCTACGGTCCTCTAAGGAAACTGGAGATCTGTCTTCCAAAGATGCAGGAAACTACCTCCCTCCTCCCCCCAAAAAAGATATCAGGTATTTGAACAACTTGGAAAGATTTCTTATTTCCACCAGTTTCCCAGAGGTAAAAACGCTTTTGCCCTGGACGTGCGTTTGCAAACTGGAGCCTATTTTGGAGTAAAAATTTCCACTTCTTAACCCATAGATTGTGAACAGTCCAATTATTGATCAAGATTTTTGATGCTCTGAAGGAAATTAATCAAGTTGACATCTTCCACTGAAAAGGAAATAGAGAAATTAAAGTGCCGAAGAGTTGTTTGGATATGATGTCATCCCACATGCGAGGGGCTATGTCTCTTTGTGAGGCCAGGGGCATTTTAGGATTTTGGAAGTAAAGTCCTGTGTTATTCCACACAAAGTTTTTCAAGCTGGAACTCAGATGATAAAATTCCCTGAAATTGTCTGGAAAGTTTTCTTGGGTGTCTGTGCAGACGTTTTTCTGGGGAGAAAAGCTGCCTTAGGTTGACTTCCTTCGAAGTAGAACCTAAAACAGAGATTCGAGTGTATGAGGGAATTATCTCCAGGAAAAAAGGACTAAGGAAAGCAGGATAGAGCACAGGAAAGACCCAAGAGAAGCAGTGGTCTCAGCTGAGGTCCAGCTTTCTGCTGGCCTTGTGGACACTCAACAGCACCACAGAGTTGGTCTTTGTCTTGTACCCCGTGTCAGCCAGGGCTGCTGGGGGTAGGGGGGAATGTCAAGCCTTCTGGGTAGGGTGGCACTCTGGAAAAAGGGTCACCATGAGCCATCAGCAGCCCACGTTCACCTCCAGCCTCTGTAGCTGGAGGCTTGGGGCACTGGCCCTGGTGGAGGGGATCGCAGAGGGCACCCGAGTAGAAGCATCGTTTCCTCAAGACTCTCAGTGTCTGTAACTCCCGCCTCCAAAAAAAAAAAAAAAAAAAAAAAAAGAAAAGATAAGAAAAAAGAAATGCTGATATACTTTTTTCAATGCTCTCTCTACAGGTAAGAGGTGCTAGGGGTCTGAAGTTATTCCCTGCAGCACTCTTCAGGATAGTGAAAGACTAGAAACAACCCGAACCCCCACCAGTAGGCCATGCCCTAAGCGAGTTATGGTGTATGCGGGTGACAGGTGGCTGTACAACCAGGAAGGGGACGAGGACCCCCTCCCGCGCTGGTGCCACCGTGATCACCAGGCCACGGCGCTGAATGCAATGCCAGAGCGAAGAACAAGGCATCTGGTCTGTTACCATTTGAAAAATAATAATAAAAAAAATGGGTAAAAGTTTTTTTGCTTGATTCCATGGAGAATGCCACCAAAAAGAGTCAGAAGACATTGGCTCAGTCCAGTTGCTCGTGGGGAGAGGAATGGAGTCCAAGGGAGTGAAAGAGCACTCCGTTCTGCCAGCCCGTCGGGGACTATTTCATTCTTTAACCGCCTCGCTCACATTCTAGAACAATACTTCATTGCTTCAGCCTCGGGAATGGTGTCTGAGCTGCTGAAGGTAATGAAGACAAGTGTTCTGCTTATCCAAGAATTGGAGCTCATTTCTTCTTGCTTGCACGAGTATTGCCTTGCCAGCCAGCTCACTACAAAACCACCCCACGGCAATAAACCACGCTGCCTATTTTTATAGCATCCTTTGTCTTTTCTCTCAAGAGCTTCTTATCTCATCTCCTGTCAGCCTATTTCAACTGATGAATTAGTTCCCTGAGCCCATGTGACGCATTCTACGTTTAATTCGAACTTAACGTGTATTTTTCTCGGTTGCTCATGGGCAGTGATTAGGAGAGGAATTTCTAAGAACTTGTCGGGGATAGTCATGCTGTGCTTCGTGCCCTGAGAGCAAGGATATGTCTGTCTGCAGGGAGGGATAACATATGGGTTGTACGTGGTCAGATGCCATATAAAGAAAATGGCTGTGAGAATAAATGCCCGTCTTCAGACTACTTGGTGCCTGACCATGAGCCACACAGTTTCCGTATTTGTCTTATTTAATCCTCTCAACAACATTATATGGAAAGGAGAAGGATTTATTATTATCCTCATTTTGAACCCCCCTTCCCCCCCAAAAAAATGGAAAGAAAAAAGATAACATACCCACAGTTACATAGCTAGCAAGTAGAGGAGCGAAAATTCATATCCAATCTTCCTGGCCCCCTAAACCCAAGCCCTCTACCACTGTGCTACCTATCACTGGCCTCCTGGTTAGCTAATTAAAAGCCATTTTTCTGTCCCTTTTGGAGCTGGCTTCAGAGCCTCGCTCTGGCCTGTCTGTTGGCTGATCGGAGGCCCAGAGACCGTTCAGGAACTTGGGGCCAATTCTTACACTTATCAACAGCCTTCCCTCTCTAGTTGTTAGGAAATACCCACGTGGCTACTTTCCTGCCTGGTGGTCCCTAGGAACGTGGTAGCACCAACGTATGGATCCTGTCTATGGCGACAAGCTGCTGAGGGGCCAGGGTGCAGGAGACTGGGAGCAGCAGCACTAATAATGGTGATGATGAGAGTAATAGTGAGTCAACCTATTGTCCTATCAAGATCCATCCCTCTGTAGGAAGATCTAAGACGAAGGATCGCTGGTCCCGGGCATGCACGGGGACACAGGTAGGCCCAGAGATCCGTCCTCGTCTCCGAGCTGATCGAAGCCATGGACACTGGGCTGTACCCTCTGCTCTCCCCGGAACACGGAGACCGCTGTGTGTTGGCACATTCTCTTCAATAGCTGCCTGACGCTCCACGGGGGGGAGACCAGGATTTACCCAAGGGGCTCAATGGAGATGCACACCTGAGTCGTCTACCACCCTTCCTACGGGAGCTGGGCCGCAGCCCACCTCCGGGTGCCCGAGTCACGCCCGGGCTGTGGCCCGCCCCCCCTGGGACCCCGCTGGAACCAGTGCTCGGGGACCGCTGCCCCTCTGGATGAGCCACGGCCCGCCCTTTGTCCCCTCCGGTGGGGGGTGGGAGGGTCTTCTCTCCACGGCTCTTTCCCAACCAAGGAGGCCTGGTTCTTGGATTAGACACATGACATAGAGCTAATAATGTGACCCTTTTTTTGGAACCCAGATGTGCAGGGACTCAGATTCGGATCTCCCACCAGAACAGAGATTCCTTTTCATTCTGTGCCTGAAAAATACTAAAGGGTGAATAAATACATACATACATACATGCATAGAAATCACCTCTGCTGTCCTCAGACTTCAATCTAAATGGCTCAGGACATCGTCTTCACCTGCGGATGGCGGGGTGGGGCTGGGCTTGGCTGCCCTTGAACGCCCTCATGAAGGACTCAAGAGAAGTAAAGGCACGGGGCCCGGAGGCAGAACCCAAACGCTGGTCTCAGGAGATGGGGGTGAAAATCTGAACCAGGGGTGAGAAGTGCAGAGACCTGAGTGTTCTCCAAAGCCAGCTCCCCGGTCCACCTTCTGTCCTCCACACGGACCTAGGAGGGAGCGCGGAGAAATGCGGGCATTAGGTTTGCACAAGCTCTCCTTCCAGGGCCTCAGCAGGGGAAGGACTCCCTGCAGGGGGGAGGAGGTGGTCAGAGCACACGTGTTGGTGAGAATTCTTAGCTTGCCATGTGGCCTGCTCTCCCGTACCTGAGTCATCCCCAGTCTCAAAGCAGGTGCTCCATAAACCCTTGGGGATTGACTCTGGCCTTGACCTGACTATAGTCTGTTCAGTCCTAGTCTGTGAGGTGCATCACAATAGAAATGTTGAGTACAATTGAATTCTGGGAGTTTTAAGTGGATGCAACATCTACGTCTTAGGCGCTGTGTTATGGTCCAGGCCCAGAGGTAGAATCAGCATGAGGATAGTCTCTGGCTTCAAGCAAACAAGAGAAATGGTGAGTGTCATAAGGGAGGACAGCTGAGGAGATAGAGGAGGACAGAAGGGGGGCCTAGAGCCCTAGAGGTTCACAACTAGACAAGGATCCAAGACCCTCAAGGTTCACAACAAGGCGAGGCCCCAAGACCCTCGAGGTTCACAACTAGACGAGGCCCCAAGACCCTCGAGGTTCACAACGAGACAAGGCCCCAAGACCCTCAAGGTTCACAACTAGACGAGGCTCCAAGACTCTCGAGGTTCACAATAAGATGAAGCTCCAAGACCCTCGAGGTTCACAACGAGACGAGGCCCCAAGACCCTCGAGGTTCACAACTAGACGAGGCCCCAAGACCCTCGAGGTTCACAACTAGACGAGGCCCCAAGACCCTCGAGGTTCACAACTAGACGAGGCTCCAAGACCCTCGAGGTTCACAACCAGATGAGGCTCCAAGACACTTCCCAGAGGATGCGACATCAAAGCTGAGTCCTGAGACAAGGGCCGGTTGAGGAGAGGGCTTGGGTGAGGCGGGCACAGGCAGATGCAGGCTGCAGGTGGGGGAGCCCCTCGATGGGAGCACTCAGAGCAGCAGGCGTGGCTTCGGGGAGCCCAACGGGAGGCTGGGGAGAGCAGGCAGGCAGCCACAGAGGACCTGGGTGCTGCCAGAGGAGCCCTGGCTTCCTTCTGAGAACCACGGGGACCTGAGCGGGTGTAAGCAGAGGGCGACACCCCAGCAACCTGGCCCTGGCTGGACGACCAAGCACCCAGAGCGCTTTCACCCCCACGGAGCTCGCCTTCTATCGGAGAGGGGGCAGGTGGGGGGGCGGCAAAGGTGGCACCCCGCTTCCCCAGGCAGGTGCCCGGGTGGCCGGCGGTGACGTCTTGTCGTTGTGGGGAACAAGGGAAGAGGAAATACATTTGTGAAACACATTTTTAAGGACAGTGTTGTGCTTTTACTAAAGGGAAGGCTCGCGAGCTACCTTGGGAGGGCCCCCGGGGCCCGATTCCCCATTCTCCCAGAAGAGCAGGCCCTCTGCCCCTCAGCCGGCACCGCTGCCCCGAGAAGCAGCAGAGGACACTCGGGAGGGTCCAGACTTGCCTGGACGCCGGCTGTGGCCCCTTGAGCAGGTTCCAGCCAGAGGTGTGTAGGTGCGAGCGACAGGTGCGAGTGACAGGTGCCACTCTGGGGCTGGTCCCAAGAGCGACAGCGGGCAGGGCCCGGGGCAGGGCCTGGGCGGGACAGCTCCACCGGGGATGAGGCCCTCGGCTCGGGCTTGGCGCAGGGGGTGGCGAGGGCCATCCGAGCAGCCTGGTCCCCCTGACTCCTGCAGCGGACCCGTCAGCCCCCCCCCGGCCGCGACAGGGACAACCCCGGGAGCTGCCTCTCCCTCTCCCACCCCCACAATGGTGGGACCCGGCCCCGGGGTCGCCAGGATCCCCCCAGTGCCCCCTGGCTGCCTGTAGCTTGGCCCGGGTCCCCGGCCCCGTCACCCCCTCACCGAGGCCGGCCGTGATCACCCGCACCCCCGGCCTTCCTGCCTCCCAGCCTCCGGGGCCGGAGGACCTTAACCGCAACCCCGAAATGCCAATGGCTAATTCCACCTCCATCGGGGAGCTACAGCCCGAGGACGAGTCAGGCGGCGGCTGAACGGGGGTGGTGGGGGATGCTATTGCCTGGGTGCGACCTCCTGGCCTCAGCCCCATTCATCAGATGGCAACAGACCTCGCACTGGCTTTCCCAGGATGCTTGTAAGCATAAAATAAGATAGGGGCGCCCGGGGGCTCAGCGGTGGAGCGGCTGCCATCAGCCCAGGGCGTGACCCCGGGTCCCGGGATCGAGTCCTGCCTCAGGCTCCCTGCAGGGCCTGCTCTCCCTCTGCCTGGGTCTGCCTCTCTCTCTGTGCGTCTCTCATGAATAAATAAAATCATAAATAAATAAAATCATAAATAAATAAAATCATAAATAAATAAATAAATAAATAAATAAATAAATAAATAAATCAAGATAGAACATAGCATTTAGCGCAGTTCCTGGAGGAGAGTGAAGGTCAAATCACTAGCATTGCTTCCAGAAAGCTGTATTTTCATCCAGGTGCAAGTCGTCCGGGGGAGCTGGTCGTGGATCCTTCTTTTCGAGACCTGCGGGGATGCGATTTCCACGGGCTCCCACGCTGTGAGCTTGCACACGTTTCCTTCTGCCCACCGAGCCTGCTCCGGGGCCACCGGGCCTCGGCCATCAGCCGTGAGGACACGTGGTCGGCTTCATCTTGGCGATTCTTTGACCTCGTCCTCTGCAGGTAAGAAGCTTCGAGCTCCTTATGGTTATACCGTGAGACCCCTCATCTATTTCTGTGATTATTTAGTAATTTCTCTTTTGAGGAGTCACAGTAAGGCTTCGGAGGTACTCAGCTGGGTGCTCGGAAACACACAATTTGGTTCTTTCGTTTGTTTTTTAGGATTTTATGTATTCATTTGAGAGAGAGAAAGGGAGAGAGAAAGGGAGAGAGGGAAGGAGAGAGAGAGGGAGAGAGAGAGGGAGGGAGGGAGGGAGGGAGAGCACAAGCACAAGCACAAGTGGGGGGAGCAGCAGAGGGAGAGGGAGAAGCAGGCTCCCCGCTGAGCAGGGGCCCAGGGAGGCTCCACCCCAGGACCCCGGGATCATGACCTGAGTCGAAGGCAGACACTTCACCGACTGAGCCCCCCAGGCGTCCCCGAAACACGCAATTTGTAAAAGAAAGCAAAATACGGCTGCATCACAAGCTGGGCTTCTGTCTGTGAAACGCTAGGCCAGTGATTTCCAGTGATACAGGGTTGCAGGCCCAGCAGTGTCAGCATCCCCTGGGAACTCATTAGAAATGCAGATTCTTTCTTTTTTTTAACATTTTATTTATTTATCCATGAGGGACACAGCGAGAGGGACAGAGACCCAGGCAGAGGGAGAAGCAGGCTCCATGCAGGGAGCCGGATGCGGGACTCGATCCCGGGACCCCGGGGTCACGCCTTGAGCCAAAGGCACGTGCTCAACCGCTGAGTCCCCAGGGGCCCAGAAATGCAGATTCTCAGGTCCCCCTCCTCCCGACCCATTGAATCACTCTGTCCCCCGCCCCCCCAAGCACATAATCTGTGTTTCAACAAGTCCCCTGGCGATTCTGATGCCGTTGGAGGGAGGGAAGCACCGTGTGCAGGGTGACAGAGAAAGGCTTGGAGAGAGCGGCCAACACCCGAGTCCTGGGGGAGTCCCTTCGTTTCCTCGGAAGTGCAAGCCCACATCTCAGGTCCCCCCTCCTCCTAGCTGGCTGCACGGCCCCACGGCCCCTAGGGGAGGGCGGGGGAGAGAGGTGCCCAGTCCCCCCTGAGCTGGCCACGACCCCAGGGCTCTCCCCGAGGACGGATGGGCAGGCCGACTGCTTCACACGGGGAGGGGGACACTGACTCCCTGCACCCTCGTCTCTGGGTGACCCCGTGGTCCGTGTCCTGGGACCTGAGCAGCCCGAGGAGCACCTCCCAGGGAGCGAGGGAGGGGGAGCCAACGGAAGGGCTTCCCCAACGGGGCAGGACGCGCCACCCGGCCCTGCCCTTCCGGGGAACCAGCGCTCGCTGCTTTCTCCCCCTGTCACTTTACCAGGTCCATTGGTTGTTTTTAATTAGTTTATTTATTTTTGGTAGGGTGAACTGAAGCACCCTAAGTTGTGTGGGGGGCTGGGTATGATGTGTGCTGGGAACTCCTGACCCATAGATGTAAACATTTTTCCATATCAAAACTTGGGTGTATTTTTTTTAGAGATTTTATTTCTTTATTCATGAGAAACACAGAGACACAGGCAGAGGGAGGAGCAGGCTCTTTGGGGGGACCTGATGCGGGACTCGATCCCAGGACCCCGGGGTCACACCCTGGGCTGAAGGCAGATGCTCAACTGCTGACCCCCCCAGGCGCCCCTTGGGTGTATTTCCAAGAGCAGAACTTTCCAGAGCAAAGCTTCATCTGTTTTCAGATTACTCTAGAGGTCGGAGGAAACCGGGTGGAGGACAGTTCGGAGGCAGCAGCACAGGCAGGTCGGGGCTGGCCTGGCGCCCGGGCCTCCAGCAGTGGTACAGGCCACGCTGGGGGCCTGCACCCCCAGATTTTAGGAAAATCCGCCAGTAAGGACCCTCCCTGTCTCATGTTCCCTCCCCGGCCCTCAGTTTCTTTCACAAGCCAGGAATATCCCAGGTTTGGGATATTTAGCTCTGTCTCCCCAGTGGCCGGAGGCCCTGCGTCCTGCACCTCCCCACGCAAAGCCATCGTGAGCGCACGAGCCGAAAACCACCTGCGTCGTCTAAGAGAGCGGTGAATATTATTCGTGTTGTTTTGAGGGGGGTGAGGGGAGCAAAACTCTGCCCTTTAAAATGCAGGCGGCATTAGTGAGAGGCCACACAGGGCCCTGGGCCAGGGAACCGCAGGCCGGGAGCCCCCCCGTTTTGTCACAGGACGTGCCTGTTCCTACACGACGTCCTCCAACCCCGCAGCAGCCTGAGTGCTGCAAACTAGCTACATTTTGAGGGACCTTTATGAACATGTGCTTCTTGTAAATCATGCCCCATCTTCCTGCTGGATTTGATGCCCACTGGCTCGTGGTGGCTCAGTGAGAGGGGCTGAGCCCCAGGAACGTGCCGGGCTGGAGCGGGGCGGGGCAGTGTCTGCCTTCTGGTTTGGGGCCTTTTTTTTTTTTTAGGATTTTGTTTGTTTATTTATTTATTTATTTATTTATTTATTTATTTACTTATTTAACAGAGAGAGAGAGAGAGAGAGAGAGAGAGATTGAGCACACAGGGGGAGCAGCAGAGGCAGAGGGAGAAGCAGGCTCCGTGCTGAGCCGGGAGCCCGGAGGCAGGACTTGATCCCAGGACCCTGAGATCACGGCCTGGGCCTGAGGCAGACACTGCACCCACGGAGCCACCCAGGCACCCCCATTTTCTGTTTTTAGAAAGGAATCCAAAGCACCAACCCTCACACTAGTCTCACCAGTGATGAAGGCCCCTGGCAGGTGCCACGGGCTCTGGGGACAAAGGCCAGAGAGCAGGAAGTCCCACTAACAGAGGCCTAGCCCTGAGCCGTCCCACGCAGGCATTCTGGATCAGCTCGAGTTCCCTGGGTATTTGGGCAGAGGCATCCTCCCACTGGGCTCCAGTGACGGTCGCCAGCTCTGACTCACGCTGAAGGGACCTGAGAGGTCACCAAGTGCAGACTGAACATTTCACAGATGAAGACAAGCCCAGAGAGGAGGAGAACCTGCTGACAGTAGATTCAGCTGACTGTTGGCTCAGAAGGAACTTCTAGCTCAGATGTCTCTCCTGCTGCGTCCCTCCCCCAGAAGCTTCTAGAAGACCTTTCATGTCATCTCAGCCTGTTTCCCTCTGGAAGAGATAAAGTTGCTTCTACCGAGGCACGTGGCCAGGACAAAAGTCCCCAGCACTCGCTCGACGGTCAGATGGGAATCCACAACTTTTCCCCAAATTTCTCTCAGTGAGGCTAAGAGACCCCAGTAGGCCAGGGGATGTTCTGGAGTCAGTTTCCAGGAAAAAGGAATGACCTTGTAAGCCACAGAGTAGGAATTCGATGTCCTGGTGAACCCACTCCCTTCTAAGTCCTGGGGAAGGTGAGGTCAAGCAGGCCCTATTCTATTTTATTTTATTTTATTTTATTTTATTTTATTTTATTTTATTTTATTTTATTTTTTATTTATTTATTTTTTTTAAGCAGGCCCTATTCTTAAAAGCAAAGAGTCTAGTCTAGGGGTGTCTGGGTGGCTCAGTCGGTTAGGCATCTGCCTTCGGCTCAGGTCATGATCCAGGGTCTTGGGATCGAGCCCCCTGCCTTCCAGTTCCCTGCTCAGCAGGGAGTCTGCTTCTCCCTCTCCCTTTGCCCCTCCTCTTGCTCTTTCTCTCTCTCTCTTGCTGTCACTCTCAAATAAATAAATAAACTCATTAAAAAAAAAATGAAGAAAGAGCTGAGTCTAGTGTGGGAGGCAAGAAAGGAGACGGTGACACTCTGCCCGGGAGAACACGCACAGCACTTCGGGGCCCCCGGGGGAAAGGCACCTTTCTTATTCCCCAAGGGCATCAGGTGCTCTGGATTCAGGCAGCAGCTTCCAGGGGGCCTGTGTGAGCTGGACAGGCAGGAGGAGGGGAGAGCAATTCAGACCAGCAAAGACACGCAACCAGTTGGAATTCCGGACAATTTCCAAGGTCATCGGAAATTGGAAAAAGAGTAATAAACACAGTCTTGGATTGGCCCAGATAGGAACCTACTCTTAGCTTCTGATACAGGGTGTGCAAGCCTACACGCTTCTCTCAGAGTGAGCCGACCACCAAAGGCTAGAGGAACTCACCGCAGACAGAACTCCAGCTTCTGCAGACTGTGTTCTGATTTCAGAAATAGGGTCCGTGGTGAGGATGGCCGCGCAGTTCACATAGCACTACCTGTAGGGAAGATCTCACCACGTCATGTTCATTGAACAGACAAATCACTTCTCCAGAATTCCTTTTTTTTTTTTTTTTTTTTTTGCTAAAATGTCATTTGGGAATTTTTGTTGTTCATTTTTGCTAAAAACTTAAAAAAAAAAAAAGATAATCGAAAAAGTCAAAATGACCTATGATCCCAATACCCAGACATACCTACCGTTACCTGTTGGTGTTTTATCATTGAGGTCGTACGATCTGACTTCTGCTTTACTTGTGTAGCAACGCGCCATAACCATCTGCAGGGTAATTGCAAATGCGTCGCGAAAACCATTTTCACGTCTAATAATATCCTATGACCTCTACAGCAATCCTTTGCTGCTGTACTTTTGGTTCTTTCTAAAACTTTGCTATTACACATATCGCTGGCATAAGACATGGAGGGTGATGTGTCAGGATGTCGGCAACTCACTTCCAAACAGGGCAAAATGTTACCAGTAGTTGAGTCCAGGTAGACGGCGTATGGGAGTGCGTTGTACTTTTCTTTCAACTTTTCTGTGTTTGGAATTTTTCATAAGAAAACATTGTCAACAATAGTGCGGTGATGAAAACTCTCATATGTGATTTTCTTTTTGAGCATTTCTCTGATCTAATCCTTTGATTTTTTGTGTTTCCGATGAGTTTTTAAAATCAAGCCATTGGATCCAAAGTCGTAAATATCTTTAAGGACACGACACATTCTCAAGCTGCCATCTTGGAGGGTTGCACCAACAATGCATGAAACTATTCATGCCATCCTCAAATTATATGAATTTTTATTAACATCTACTATTTTCATAGAAAAAAAACAACATCTCGTTGGATTTCTTTGGTGAGTTAGCTTTTTGTAGTTCTTTCTTGAATCATAACCTTGACCTCTTTTTCCATTGAAAGCTTAATGTTAAAAAAAAAAAGAAAAGCTTAATGTTGACTCATGTTCTTGAATGAATATTTTATTTTATTTTATTTTTGAATGAATATTTTAAATTTAGTTTATTTTTTCTGGGTAATATATAACCATAAATTAACATTTAATAGTTGATTGTAATATGAAGTCCTACTTCCTGTCCACCCCCCCATCATAACCACAGAATGCCTCTTTAAGAGATTTCTTTAAAGAGCCATTTAAAAAAAATAATAATAAAAATAAAAAAATAAAGAGCCATTTCTTCTAGTTTTCTCTAAGTACCATATTTTTTTTCTGCCTCTTTCAAATTCATAAAGCTATAATTTAAACACAATAAAATGCATATATTTTAACTGTACTGTTAAATTTTAACTGTTCAATGAGGTTTTTTTACTGGAGCAAAAAAATATATAAAATTTACCTTCTTAACCATTTTTTTAAAGATGTTATTTATTTATTCATGAGATACAGAGAGAGGCAGAGACACAGGCAGAGGGAGAAGCAGGCTCCATGCAGGGAGCCGGGTGCGGGGGACTCGATCCCAGGACCCCGGGGTCACGCCCTGAGCCAAATGCAGACACTCAACCGCTGAACCCCCCAGGCATCACCTTCTTAACCATTTTTAAGCACAGTTCAGTGATGTTAACTACATTTACATGCTGTGCGACGGATCTCTAGAACTTTTTCATCTTGCAAAACTTTAACTGTGTACCCCTTGAACAAGCCTCCATCTCTCCCTCTCCCCCATCAGCCCCTGGCAACCACAATTCTACTTCTGTTTCTATGACTTTGACTAATATCTTAAAAAGTAGAATCATAAAGATTTGTCTTTTTGTAACCAGTTTATCTCACTTAGCATAATGTCCTGCAGGCTCATCCGTGTTGATGCAAATGGCAATTTCCTTCCTTTTTTAAGGCCACGTCACATTCCACTGTATGTACACGCCACCTTTCCTTTATCCATCCATTCATTGAGAGACATTCGGTTTGTTTCCATGTCTTGGCTTGTGAATTGTGAATAACGCTGCAGTGAACGTGGGTGTGCAAATATCTTTTCGAGATCCTGCTTTCAATTCTTTTGAATATATACCCAGAAGTGGATTTGCTGGGTCATATGCTAACTCTATTTTTATTTTTGAGGAACCTTCATAATGTCAAATAACATGCTTTTACAAATATTTCTTATTTTTTCTTCTTCCAATTTTATAGACCTTATCTACTGACTTCATACTTTGGAAAATAAACTTTATTATACTTCTCTCCCATCTCAATTTCCCTTAACTACTGTCTTCCAAGTATATTTATATCCTACATTTTGGTTAAGTTATTATTTTGTGTTTATACTTTTTATGACTATGCAAGCGTTGTTTATTTAATTTCTTATAGAACTTCTTGTTTTTCCTGGAGTTGACAATCGTGCTATTTTTTTATTCCCTTAGGGCTTTTTTAAAAGTACTTATCAGGGATGCCTGCGCGGCTCAGAGGTTGGGCGCCTGCCTTCAGCTCAGGTCGTGATCCCAGGAATCTAGGATCAAGTCCCACATCGAGCTCCCTGCATGGAGCCTGCTTCCCCTCTGCCTGTGTCTCTGCCTCTCTCTCTGTGTCTCTCATGAATAAATAAATAAAATCTTTTAAAAAAAGTACTTATCATTCATTTATAACCAGATCCACTAACAAAACTGTAAAATCCCCTCGATATGGCCAAACACATCTTGACCTATTAATTACACTTTTCCTTTGGAGATGAGCCCTGTTCTTTTGCTGCATCTCCTCCAGTTTCTTTTAGGCAGAGCTGTTGTCCTGGAACTAACTGCTACCATCATGCTGGCTATTTCCTTCATTTCTTTCCTGTGTTGGAGGAAAGCCTGGAGCCCATGACTTAGCTCTCCTCTAGTCTGATGATCCTTGGCTGCCTATTTATATTCAAGAGTAGAAGCCGAATGTTTACAAAAGGATTGACAGTGAAAAGACTGATCATGTATCTTATCCCAGGAGCTATGGAGCCTGTGGGGCTTGAAAGGGCAATAAAACCCCAAAAGGAAATAAATACAAACACACAATGATAAATTGAGAACTGCTGATGTAACTACAGTATATATACAAGGATTAGTAGTTGCACAAAGGAAGGAGTAATCCGCCTGTCTCAGGCAGCTTTCCCTTCTCAAATACACTAACAACGATAACAACAGTGGCAGTGGCAATGCCTAACATTTGGTAAACGCCTACCCTTGTACAGGTTCCACCGAATATCTATTGAAGACCAAAACTTCCTTTGGTTTTAAAGTGATGACTTCTTCTGAATTTGCTGGACAGAATTTTATCACCTTGTGAAGAGTGAGTCATATATCAATAATATTTCAGGAATCAGCACAGGTTGACAAGTGGTATTTTGAATGTCTGTTTCTCCTTCAATCTGCATTCATCTTCTAAAATGAAACAAAAAAAATAAAATAAAAATAAAATGAAACAAAGTTACAACCTCATTTTAAAAAGTGCCTTTGGGGGACCTGGGTAGCTCAGTCTGTTAGGCGTCTGACTCTTAATTTTGGCTCAGGGTCATGAGATCAAGCCCCGTGGCAGGCTCTGAGCTAGGTGTGGAGTCTGCTTGGGGTTCTCCCTCTCCCTCCTCGCCTCCCACCCCCTGCCTCATGCTCTCGGTTCCTCAATTGCTCTAAGAAGAGAAAGAAGAAAGAAAAAGAGAAAGAAAGAAAGAAAGAAAAAGAAAGAAAGAAAGAAAGAAAGAAAGAAAGAAAGAAAGAAAGAAAGAAAGAAAGAAAAAGAATTGCCCTTATGCAGGGTAATACGTGTAAAAAGGGATGTATAATACATATTTTTGCATAAATTGCATGTTCGGCAAACTTTTCTCTAGAAGGACACACAATAGAACATGGTCAGCTCCCCGGAAGGACAGGCTATGCATGTATTCGTAAGTTGGAGGAGAGTTTTTCAATAACTTTTCTGTGCATCTGATCAGTGTGAACTTTAGATCATGTATGTTTATGTCGCTCTTATAATCAAAAACTAATTGAAAGTGAAATAATCATCTCATGTAAATATGTAACCATCACATGGTAGTAGAAGAATGATCCCAGCAGAAAACCCTCCACTAGCATAATTCTTGTGGGTGCTGTTTTCAGGTCCAAAGGGCTCACGCCATCGACCAAGAGCAGCGAGGAACACTGCCTTGTGGGGGGCGGGGAGGGCAGTGAGAGAAAAGGTGGGCGATGCCAGGAGGGCAGGGTTGGGGGGTCTCCACGTGGTGACCTGCCTGTCAGCTGTCCGGCCTGCACTGACTGCAGCCCACGGCGGGTGAGTCTCGGGTCTTAGCTTGAGTCAGTCCAGGCGGCCTGACCATCACCTCCCTCCCCCCCCTTTCCTCTGGAGCAGTGCTCACAATCTGGACTCGGGCCAGGGCTAGCTCACTTGAGCTTTGGGACTGGAAACGGGGTCAGGGGTGGAAAATAAAAACATCGTGGGCTGACCAGGCCACCGTGAAGCAACTGGCGGCAAGTCAGTTGCTCACAGCAGGAAGTCAGCAGCAGTTAAAGCCGAGGCCCCGGCCCCACTGGGGACGCGGGGATCCACGCAAGGGCCAGCAGCGAGGAGAAGCAATGGCATGAACCCCTCCTAAGGGTTCCTTAATCACCCCGACAGCTCTGGCACTGGTACCAGCCCAACCCTTGCTTTGCAGACGCAGGCTTACAGGGATGCGGTGATTCACCGGGTCATGCGGTGGTAGGTGCTCCAGGTAGGGCTTAAATCCTAGTAGTTCAGGGATCCCTGGCTGGCTCAGCAGTTGAGTGTCTGCCTTTGGCCCAGGTTGTGACCCCGGGGTCCTGGGATTGAGCCCCACATGGGGCTCCCCACATGGAGCCTGCTGTGTCTCTACCTGTGTCTCTGCATCTCCCATGAATAAATAAATAAAACCTTTAAAAAAATAATCAGGGGATCCCTGGGTGGCGCAGCGGTTTAGCGCCTGCCTTTGGCCCAGGGTGCGATCCTGGAGACCCGGGATCGAATCCCACATCGGGCTCCCGGTGTATGGAGCCTGCTTCTCCCTCTGCCTGTGTCTCTGCCTCTCTCTCTCTCTCTCTCTCTCTCTCTGACTATCATAAATAAATAAATTAATTAAAAAAAATCAATCCTAGCAGTTCAGCTATGAGCCAGGAACTAGGCTAATGTTAGAGATAAAACACTACATTAACTACCTACTTACCACCAATGAACATGTGATCACAAACTGTGGTGTGAAGAGAAGAAATGCCACCCGAAACTAAAAGACGTGACCTACGCCTCAGAGTAACATAAGGCTCTTCTGGTGCGGATGACGTGAGCACAGATCTAAATACTGAGTGACTTAAAAGGCTGGAGGGTGAGGAGTCACCAGGAGCGTTCCAGGTAATGCAAACAGCATGTGCAAAGGTCCTGTGGCAAGAGGGAAGAGCGCCGACCTTGAGGACAGCCAACCTAACAAGTGCTGACCAGTCTTGGGGACAGCGCGAGGCGGTGACGGCAGATCCTGGAGGTTTATGGAGATTGATTGAAACCTGGCCATCGCCTTCCCACCGGGGGCTTGAGGTTGAGAAGAGCCCTGGCACAAAGAACCCAGGCTTTCCGTGGGAGGTGACCGCGATGGTGTGGGTCGGCGTCAGGCACCCTGCTTGCCTGGGCTCCCATCCAGGAGCTCCATCCGCCCTCGCTCGGGCCCAGTCCTCCCTTTGGCTCCATCCTGGCTCTGAGGCTCTGACAGCAGCAGCCGGTTTGCACAGAGATCCGGGGTGCAGTGACCCCAGGCGGGAGGAGGGTGACTCGGCAGCGTGGACAGGCGACAGCTGAAGCGCACCCGGCGAAGAGCAGGAGCGCCCTGTGCCGGACGCCATGGGCTTCCCCAGGCCGAGCTTTCCAGAGCAGCTCCAGGAAGAGGGGGGCCGGGGGCCGGGGCACCAGCCAGCGTCTGCTTGACGAGGAGGGGGCGGCTGTGTCCCCGCTGGGCCCTTTCCAAGACGGGCCCAGGAGGGCGACAGAGCCGCCGCCGCCACCGTCCCCCTGGTGGCCTCGGGCTGTGCCTGGCCTTCAGGGCACGTTTCCCATCTTCAGGAGCAGGTGCTGCCCCTTGGCACCCAGAGGGCCACGCTTATGCAGGCACGTCCCACAGGTTCCCGGTGCAGCCCCCCACCCCGGGGACAAGAGGGGTGACGCTCCAGCTTGGGGGCCGCGGGGAAAAGCGGGCTGTCCGAGGGGCCGTCCCACACCCCCTGGGAGCCGGAGCTCAGGGCTGTCGACGGCAGAGCTCTTCCTCACCTGCGGGGACCCCAGACCCCAAAACGGAGGCGAGAGCAGTGGGTCCTGGGATCCCAGAAGGACGGGCTCCCGAGGCAATGAGGACCGATGGTGACGGTGACCTCAGAGTACCTGCAAAGACGCCCCTGGGGGCTGGCACAAAGCAGGGGGACACAGGCCCGAAGCCAGCCCGTTGCCTGGAGAGGTGGGAGCCGACCCCAGCGGGCGGCCATGGGGTCCTTACCCCCTCCTCCGAGGCTCCTCCTTGGGCTTCCCACTTCGGGGAGGCACGTTATGATTTGGGGTTCCCTCCTCGACCTCGGGAGCTGTCATCGCCGTTTCTGCCTGGGCCCCAGCTCCCCGAGCTAACCAGGAGCCAGTGAGGCCCGTGTCACTCGTCGTAGAACGAGCCCGGGGACAGCGCTTATGTCCAACCCCACCTGCGGGTATGAAATCCAAGACTGGGGGGGTTAAGGAGGACGCCCACCGCCGAGTGGGAGGCCCAGAGCAGAGGCCCAGAGCAGAGGCCCAGAGCAGAGGCCGGCTCTAGCCCGAGGGGCCGCCAACTCTGCTGCTGGGCCACCCGCGGCCCCTGCTTGTTCACTGAAATGAAGCCGTAAGTCTGTTTGCTGCTGGGACTATTGCGTGTCGCTGTCCTCGTGCTGCAGAGGCGGAGCTGAGTAGCTGGGACAGAGACCCGAAGGCCCAGAAAGCCTAAAATGTTTACTTTCTGACCCTTCAAAGTTTGCTGCTCTCGATCCCTGTGCTAAACAACCTACCTTCCGATCAAATCAAAGCCTCCCAGAGGCCACAGGCCGCCTCGTTCCTCCCGGGTGGCCCCTCCGCCTCCAACCTGGGAGATTCCATTATGGATGGTTATACTTCAGCAGACCTTAAAATGCTTGCTCAATGAGACCGATTTAATCTCTATTTAAGCAATCTTAAACCTCCTTCTAAAAATGTAAAAGTTCAGGCAAAAGTCCCATTTGCGGCAGCCTTCATCAGGTGAGACAAATCCCGGAGGTCCAGACAGATGGCTCTAAAGGCACAACAAGGACACCCCTAAATTAAAGTGCACGCTACACCTGCAGCAATCTCTTCGTAAGATGTGTTATTCCGTGAGTAGCTCTGCAAAAGGCTGCCCGGTTTGGGGAAAAAAAAAAAAAAAAGACAATATATCTCTCAGCATTTTAGAAACTGCAAAGTACACATAAGCAAAACCTCAAGGAGACAAGAATAAATAAAACCTAGACTAAGGCGCGGGTGTCTTGCAGGCAGCCCGGGAAAAAAGATGCCAAGGCTGAGGGATGAAGCGAGCGCTCCTTGCCGGCCCTGGGCAGGGGACGTGGCCAGGCCGACCTGGAAAGGGTCACCTGCGTTGGGGTGGTGCCTCTGAACCAGCTGGGACCACAGCCCTACTCAGAGTTTCCCATGGGGTTTGCTGGGTTTGGGGTCACCTGGGCAGCCGGGGTGGGAGGAAGAGCATCAAGCTGGCGTGGGCGACCTGGGGTCCCCGCAAGCCTACCCCCTGGCCACTTTCTGACCCAGAACCTGACCCCGAGCACATCGGTCATGGGTGCATGTTGGGTTCAGCGAGATGAGTGGGGCTCTGCAGCCGGAGAGCTCCCCATTTAAGTCCCCACCCTGCCTCTGCTTCCGGCACCTTCTATGAGTGGCTTCCTACTAGGCTAAAAATTCTTTGAAAAAGAGTCCTGCATCCTCGTGTTCCTGGCACCTAGAGAACGACTCATGCTCAACCCCGAATGGATGAGTCGCTTTGAGCCTCAGAGCTCCCGTGGACACGAAATGAGGTGGTGAATGTCAAGGCTAAGCCCTTCGCCAGCGTCAACAGGAGCACGGAGATGACGGTGGGAGTGACGACAGTGATGTGAGTCAGCCTTCCTCCTGCCTCCGTGGCCTCGACTCCAAAATGGAATAATACTACTTGTTTGATGGGATCACAAGTTTAGGAAGGATCGAGGGAGGAAGGATGCAGGAGCAGAGTCTCCCTCTCACAGCAGCTACACGACAATCACCCGTGGCCAGTTGTTTTCTCAGCACGGGAACTGGAAAATAGTAGGTGCTTAATAAACGCAAGCGAGGTTGATCATTTCTGCAATCGAGAGCCGCATAATCTCGAAAAATAGCTTCCAATTTCCACTGTACTGCACATTCCAGTAATGCTGTGAGGAAGCTTTATAAGCAGAAAGCAAGCGGCTTGCAAATTACCGATTTAATGCCAATGCACACATTTATTAGCATTCTCCCGTCCCTGCCAGTTTCTGGGGTTTTTCCCCACCTACGGAGTCAGCATCCTAGATCCGTGTGCCTTCCAGATATTGGTTCATATCTCTCCTGAAGTTGAAAATAATTTTTGTTTTGTTTTTTTTTTTTTTTTAATTTTTGGTTTTTATCCAACATTCTTCTTTCTCTGATATTATTTGAATTATTTCACCTTTGTCACCACCATCTCCAAAGGGGGTTAACTTCCTAACTCAGCGCGCTGACCTGCCAGGCCATAAGTGAAGGGGTTTCCCTCACTCGCACCTACTGAGCAGCTCGAGGCAGTTAAGACACGGCCGCCCATCGCCCTCACCTGCCCCCCTCCAACTGGTCGTCAGGTCCCATCACGTTTTTAGCTGAACCAGTTTTAGGAGCAAACGGATTCCAAGAATCCGTCTGGAACAAGATACCGCTCACTCAGAGCCTTCGTAAATTTTGCCAAAAAGTGTAACAGTTAAGGTCCTGCCACTGACAATAAAAGGTAGACATTTTAAGGACTGAGACTGGGGTGCCTGGGTGGCTCAGTCGATTAAGGGTCTGCCTTCGGTTCAGGTCATGATCTCCCCGTCCTGGGATGATCCAGCCCCGCCTCGGGCTCCCTGCTCAGGGGAGAGCCCGCTTCTCCCTCTCCCTCTGCATCGCCCCCCCCCCCATTCTCTCTCTCTCTGTCTCATAAATAAATAAAATCTTAAACAAAAAATAAAGGAATAAGACTGTACCAGACCTGCAGAAAATGACGGGCATGCTCTGGCGTGGATCAGCTCAGGGTCCAGGAGACCGAGGCCGAGCTTCCCGCCTCATTGCTGGTAGATCAATCGATTGATTGGTAGATGTCAATCAGTCCGACCAGACCAAAGCTCTGAGTTTCTGTATTTTCTAGGTGACACGAAACAGCGTGCGATTCCAGTTGCAATCTCTACAGCTCCACTGTTCCCCAACACCACCCCCCACCATCATCCTCCACCCCGCCACCACTCCTGAAGGTACTTCCAAATGCAATGGGTGAGAATAGCCGTTCTGCTGGGAGAACCTGGAGACCACTGTGGTTGACAAGCAGGCCCCGGCTGTATTAGTGCGCACTAGCAACAAGCCGCTAGGAGCTCATCACTCACCATCCATCCTGCCCTCAGTCGCAACCCACCAAGGTGTCATTACTCTGTACGAATCTTCCAGAAATGTTGAGATAATGGAATAGAGTTGACAGGCGCCTGGAGTGCTCAGCCTGCAGCCAGGCCATGGCACCTGGAGGCTGGATATTCATTTCCTCTAGGGAACTTGTTTGTCTGTTTTAACCCAGCGTGTAGTTTAAATTAGTGGTTTTGAAAATCCATCCGCCTTGCATTTTGTTTTGCAACCTAACCGCACTAGCGACCTCGGTGTGCATCCTTTTACTTGGTTTTTCAGGATCATCACAAGATATTATCATAAGCGGGAGGGAGTCAAGAAACTGAACCTACTCTATAACGTGAGTTTGCACGCCCCCGTGCCCCAAAAATCTTTAAATTGTATGACTTAGCTCTTGTTATGTAACGGACCACCCCCAAATTTGGTGGATTCGAAGAGCAAATATTTATTATTCCTCAAATATTTATCACCGGTTGAGTGGTTCTGGTCGTGGGGGCTGGCTCCACCGGACTTGATGGTCCAAGACAGCTTGACTCACGTCTGGGATCTCAGCTGGGAGGCCGAGGGTTGCGGGACAGCATGGGGTCTACCAGAAGGAAACAAAGCCAGACTTGGTTAAAAGCGCTGAAGCAGATTCCATTCAGTAACTCCGGCGGCGGGGAAAAGAGCAGAGCTTTCAGCTTAGGTTTGCACAGGGGTGACGGGGCATGTAAGAGGGAAAATGAGGGAGTCGGGAGGGGGAGCAAGTAGGGCCTAACCCAGAGCCAGGGGCGTGAAAGATCACCACAGGTGGGTAGGAGGGGTGGTCGGCGTAAACGTGATACACCCGGGTGTCTGCTGACCTAACGGAGACAGAGGTCCCCTCCTTCCTGGGGACTTCATGAGAGAGGAATGACTTTCAGGTCCTTGAGAAAGCTGCGCTCCAGTGGATGAGGTGCCTGCCCATCCGAAAGGGAGGGTGACTCACAGTCCCAGCTGTCTTAAATGAATGCTCTGAGAAAGGGCAGTCAGGGACCCATCCCCAGGTGTTGGCTGGAGCAAAGGGTCCCTTCTCTTGGCGGCCTTGAGCTTTTCCAGGCAGGAACTCCAGGGGACAGGGCGCCGCTGGAAGCCGTGCTGCTGCTTGGTCTCCGCCCCTGGTACCGGGGGTGGGACTGGGTGGGTTGTGTGGAGAGTTTCTGCAGCGGTCAGGTGACTCGGCACCTAGCACCCCATCCTCCAACGGGCTCAGCTGGCTTGCTCACGTGGCGTCAGAGGTCCCCAGGTGAGCGCAAAGGCACAGTTTAAGCTTCTGCTTGCTTCGTGTCTGCTGACGTCACTGGGCCAAAGTAAGCCACGTGGCCAAACCCAGATTCAAGGGGTGAAGAAATAGGTTCCTTCTCTAATGGGACGAGAAGCAAAGTCACAAGGCAGAGGGGCATCCATGCCGGGTGTGTCGGGGGGAGTCTTTGCAAACTATCTACCGAAGATTTTAGTGTATCACCAGCCTGATTCTCCCCCGAAGTTCCTACTCTTTTTTTTTTTTAATTTCTTTTTTTTATTTATTTATGATAGTCACAGAGAGAGAGAGAGAGAGGCAGAGACACAGGCAGAGGGAGAAGCAGGCTCCATGCACCGGGAGCCCGACGTGGGATTCGATCCCGGGTCTCCAGGATCACGCCCTGGGCCAAAGGCAGACGCCAAACCGCTGCACCACCCAGGGATCCCAGTTCCTACTCTTTAAGCAGGAGCAATAAAACACGTAATCATACGGTTACCCCAGCTTAAAGCTGAGTGCATTCTGGCCGCTGAAATAGTCCGGGGAGGGAGATTGAGTCTCTCTGCAATCATAATGCTTATAGATAGCCCAACTCTTCCTAATTCTAAGACGGTATCTGAGGAGAGGGATGCGGCACAGAAGAGGCGCAGGGTGGCTGCTGTGGTTGGTCCGCTTGGGTCTTGAACAGGGTGGGGTCTCATTCCAGCCCACGCCCTGCTTGCCAAGCCATGACCTGGCTGGAGCCACATCAGAGGAGGCACCTCTTTCCAATCGATCATCCCAGGGCTACCCTTAGTCTTCCCTCTGCCCGCAAAGACACCTTCTTCTACTGTCACCACATACGCTAACGAGGCCCAGGGTGTTCTCTATCTCCTCTAGTCCCTTGGGTGGCATCCTGCCCCCTTGGCTCTTATGGAAGCCCTCGCCGGAGAGCCCATGTGGTCATGACAAGGCCTCCCACAGCTTGCTGGGATGCAATGGCATGTGCCAGGCCGACCAGTCCCCCTCACCTCCTACATCACTGGAAACCTCACGGAGGCCTGGCTGTGATCCCCAATTAAACCTGCCCGGGCAGCTGCTCAAGGAAGTAATTCTGGGTAGTATTCTTGGACAAGCCATCTTGACCCGCTACAGGGCCAGTCCCTCATATATCTCTGGGTCCCGTCTACACCCTAGCAGAGCCACAGATGTGAGTACACGCCCCTAAGTCGATGCAGCTGCTCCTCCGACTATTCAGGGCAGGGCCCTACAGGTAGGTTCTTCCCAGGATCCCTTAAAAGCAAGATTCCTTGCCTTGGCCCCTTCTCTCCCTTTATCCTACACCTGAGGCTGGAGCTCTCAGCAAGGCACAATCAGGGACACACGTTTCTCTCATCTTCCATCTTCTTCCCACAACCCCTGGGCCTGGAAACAGGCAAGGCTTCCCTCTATCCTATCATCATTGCCCTGTGTTCCATCTGAGTCTCAGTGGCAGGCAGGGCAATTCCCTCTACCCTGTAAACAGGCAGCTCTGCTAAGTGCCTTTTATGTGCTAAAAGAAGAGACAAATTTCCAGATGTGGAAGATTCTTTCTTTCTTTCTTTCTTTTTTTTTAAGATTTTATTTATTTATTCATGAGACACACAGAGAGAGGCAGAGACACAAGCGGAGGGAGAAGCAGGCTCCATGCAGGGAGCCCGATGTGGGACTCGACCCCTAAACCGGGATCACGCCCGGAGCTGAAAGCAGACGCTCAACCACTGAGCCACCCAGGAGGCCCTGGAAGATTATTTCTTAAGCCCGCAGTATGGCTCGTAGGACTGCTTGCTGTCTTATCGCATACTTGTACTTCGCGTGGTGGGAGCTGACTGTAATCTTCCTCCAGTTTAATCTCTACTACCTTCCTCCTGGGAGACAGACGGGGGCTGGAGGAGCACTTCCCTAAGCGAGGTCCAGCGCCATCTGGGTCGCCTACAAACTTGTAAAAATGCAAATTTGCAAGTGCCACCCCAGACCTACTGAGTAAGAATCTTTGGGGATGGGGCCCAGGCATCTGTGTTTTAACAATTCTTTGGGGAGATTTTGATGCTCACTAAAGTTGGAGAAACACTAGGGCTTGTACTATACTCAAAAATGCAAATGAGAAAAAATGCATTAATCATGCAAATCAGGAGAGGCTGGCCACTCTTGTGGCGGCGGCGAGCCACCACTGCTCATAGTTATTCCGCAACTTCCCGGCCTCTTCCACTTAATGGAAGGAGCTTCTCCCCGGAAATCCAGGTCCCCCGAACCCTGGGCCCTCCAGTTGCCACTCTGCGCGTCTTGGGCAAGTGGCATGACCTTTCCAAATCCTGTTTTCACACCTAGAAAACCAGCATTTGGAGGAAATGTGAGAGCTCTCCAAACGTGACTGTTCCTTTTCAGGGCTGATGACAAACATATGAGGCTGAAGTTGTTGACTGACTTCCCTTCTGGTCGGTACCTCTTGACAATTCAGGAGAGCCTGAGAGGTTGGTGCCACAAGAGTGGAGTCAGGACGGCTGCCCCCGCCGTTGGCCATGGAACAGTTGGCCAGAGCGCTGAGCCTGACCAAGGGCTATAACATTCAGGAGTCAAGTCCAACCACCAAATGTCAGCGTTTTCAATCCAGTGACTCTGATACAAGACCCCCCCAAAAAAGCTTTATTCTGTATCCGCCTGCTTACCCTTCTTGGTCTTTCACAGTTGGAGTTGGGGAAATAACCGTCTTGAATTCCATGCCAGTAAGGGGTGCTCATCTCCGCTCCCGAGCTCGAAAGTCTTTAAAACTTTACACATTGCCGACCTATGGTTTACCCAAGCCATGCCACGCTCTGTGCTGCCAAAAGATCCTCAGAGACCTGAGAATGAAATAGGTGCTAGATGACAGAAGAGTGCCCCTCCCCCCCGCCCCAAGACCTCCCGTCCCAGTCTCTGGAACCTATGATTTTGTTACCTTCCATGCAAAAGAGACTCTGCAGGTCTGACTGAATCAAGGATTTTGAGATGGGAGATTATCCGGGATTATCCGGGTGGACCCAATGTAGTCACCAGGGTTCTTCTCGGTGAAGGAGGGAGAAAGAGTCAGAGAGGAGAGGAGAGGATGGAAGCAGAGTCAGTACAACGTCGGGCCCGGAGGAGGAACACGGGAAGCCTCTGGAAGCTGTAAGCGGCACGGAAATCAATTGTCCCCTAGAACTTCCAGAAGAACATCTTGATTTTAAGCCTTCTGGCCTCCAGAACTACAAGATAATACATTTGTGTTGGTTGAAGCCATCGTTTGGAGCAACGATAGGAAACTAATATAGTTGCCTCAACTCATTCTTGGTTGAGGGCCGACTGTGCCCCCAGTGTCTCCCGTGCTCGCTTCACACACATTATTCCTTTTCATTCTTAACAAGATGTCATAGCTGCCCAAGTCAACCACTAATCGTGTAGTCGGACCCAGAATCTGAGCCCAAGACCATTTATATATCACTCGTTTGCTAAAATAAATGCTTTTTGGGGGTGGCAAGCTTATGTTTTTTTTAAAAAAATTACTTTAAAGATAATTTTGTGAATAACTGAAAGTGAGCTCATCATAACATCTGCCATAGCACACGGAGAACGGAACACCTCTTAGACTTTCCATGTCCTTCACCCACGGTAATAGAGAACAAAATGAAATGCAAATTTGTCCAGGAAGGGCTACTTCTCTCTGGCTGATGTAATTAAGTGGATAATTTCCTTATTATCAGTGGAACCGGGGATTTGTTCATTTTCATTGAGATTATACATGGAGCCTCATTTCAGTTTGGTGCCTTAAAGAATCTCAAAAAAAAAAAAAAAAAAAAGAATCTCGTGCTCTTCTCATGGAAAATTCTGGATCATTTGCGATGCAGATCACTACAGTGCTGCTTGTTAGCGACTATCCCTTCAAGAGCTGTACCGATAATTGATTTCACATGGCACAGGCAATAAACAAAGGATCTTTCTCTCCCTTCTGGGTAATGGTTTCCTTCAGGATAAAAGCTGATACAGGAAAAGGAGGTCAGACATAATCCAGGGGATTTCAGTTTTCAGAGAGCAGATTATGCTCCCATGGTTATTCATTTGCCCTCCTACCCTTCTGTTTCTGTCCTACAGAATCCCGGGTGGGAGAGGGACAGGGGTTGGGGGTCATCAGGCCTTACCCAGTGCTTACCCAGAGCGTGTGTAAAGAAAAGCCCCAGGCCGAGCGGTGCAGCTGTCTCAGACCAGGGTGCTGCTTTTAAGCAAACCTAGTGGGCTTTTACCTGGATCCTGGTAGGTCTTTCAAAGGGGCGGGGGCGGGGGGGTGTGTCCCACCCCACCCACCAGAAGTTAGTTCTGCATCCAGCTGCTGCAATTCCATTTGGGATGACTAGAGAGCAGCAGAGAATCGGATGTCCCACAGATGCTAGGAGGTGAAGGACCACCCAGCGAGCAGGGAGTCACAGGCCAAGGTGGCAAGGTCAAGAAAGGTGACAGTGACAAACACGCCGAATATGACACAATAAAAACACAAGAATGAGTCAAGGACTGTTGCTGAAATATTTCTTGGAGGAAATTTTAGAGTCCAGAGGAAAAGCCTCTGAGTTAAGCAAAGGAGGTTAGACGCAGAGAGAGAAGATGAGAATCATCAGCTGGAAGGAGGCCAGGCCTGAAATAACAAGAGAAAAGTTAGAGAAGGAGACAAACTGTAAGAGACCCCTAACTCTGGGAAACAAACAAAGGGTTGCGGAGGGGGAGGTGGGCGGGGACGGGGTGACTGGGTGATGGGCACGGAGGACGCACTTGATGGGATGAGCACTGGGTGTTATACTATATGTTGGCAAATTGAATTTAAACAAAAAAAAAAGTAAAACAAAACAAAACAAAACAAAGACAGAGCAATCTAATTCTGATCCCTGGTGCTCGGCAGCGAGTGCTAGGGGAGGGACTTGGGGAAACCTAGCTGTAAGAGCATGTCCACTTCCTCACCTGGCCTCTGTCTCTGAGTTTATCCACCAGTTTTGCCCCTGACAGTCAGCTCTGTGCCCACTGCCAACTGGTCTACTGCACCACAGGAAGGCTAAAGACGAGTGCGGCCCCTCAGCAGGTGTGAAGTGGAGGTTCCACATTGGACGGAGGCTGTTCTGCGCCCAGAGGTACCAACATGGGGGCTGTCTTTGGGATTAGAGGAGAGACACCCAGGGAAGCTGTAGCTCTGCCATTTGAGAGGCACCCTCCGGGAAGGTGGCCCAGGGCCTACAGGACACACTCGCAAGGCTGGGGCGAAGACTCACAAAGTGCATCCCCTGCATAGCTGCGTTGCTGCAGTGTAGGGTAACGGGTTCTGAAGCTGTCTGTCCCAGGGCTGTGAGCACCGGCCTTCTCCATCTCCTTAAAAGGAAGGTGATCGTTCTTGTGCCAAAAGCTCTAGCAAACCCCATCTCCTGCTTTCTTTCCCACCCCCCCTCAACAGCCTAAGAATATTGTGGCAAGCAAGGGAACGTTGTTATCTTACACGCTGCGTAATAACACAGGGAGAGAACCCAGGAAGACGTCACCGCTAAATATTCCTGCCAGGAAGTCTCCTTACAAATGGCAAGAAGTTATTTCAGTGACAAGATCAAGGCTGTTCAGGGAGAGAGCCCTCTGAAGAGCAGCAGGCTGTGCGTGCGGCTCCACTCCAGCTCACCTCCCTCCCCCATCCAATGACATCACGCCGAGGCTGGAACTGGGAACAGGGCCCCAGGGTCCCCGTCAGTACCAGCCACGCCAGAGGGGAGGGGTGCAGGCAGGGAGATCTACACCAAATGTTTATCTAACGTTTTTGTTTAGCTTTTCTGGGACATTTCGGATCTATACACAGAACCTCAGAGCTCCTAACCAATGAAGTTAATGCTGGGAGAAAAAAAGCATTGGTCTCAGGGGCAAAGTAACCAAACCAACAACATTTATTTATTTATTTATTTATTTATTTATTTATTTATTCATTCATTCATTTATTTTAGTTTTTCCAACCAAGAGTTTGAATGTCTGTTTTGGTATGAAATTATCAGAACATACGGCACCTACCAAATTCCCCTCATTTTACATAAATCTGAAAGTAGCTGTAGCCACAAGTGGAATCCCAAGCTGTTATATCCACGAGTTCTAGTAGTGTATTTGCAGACATGGGAAAACTCCTAGCTGAATATTACTAAATGCAAAGAGAAAAATCACAAAGCAGTTTGCATCGTATGGACCCCGTGTAGGAAAACACAAAAAGATTTAGAAGGATCTGAACTCGTCTATTCATTAGGCGGGTGGGACTGCTCTTCTTGTTTTCTTCCTTCCACTTGTGGACTTCTAATTTTAATAAAATGACTGCGTATCCTTTTGTAAAGTTAAAAAAAATAATAATCATTTTTTAAATAGTCACACTATCAGGGAAAGGGCCGCTGTTACAGAATTTTCCAGTCTTGACATAGTCCAACATTGCTTCACAGACCAAGTCTCAACCATTAGCAGACACTTAGATATAAAGAATTATTTCTGGAATAGCAGGAATGCTTCTTGTTCTAAGCCAGAAGCTCAAGGATCCCTGAGAAGCCTTTGAGAGAGAGCGTATGTTTCGAAAGAAGTCAGACAGGAAGCATGCGCTCTGAGAAATATCTTCTGGAACCCACAGAAGGACACCTGAAGGACACCAGCCCAGCTTGTGTCCTGTCACTCTCTGGAGCCAACAGGGACTGGGTTCCCAGGACATGCCCTCGGAGAGCGTCTTCATTTTCAGTCTGTTCCTGATTCACGGTGGCAGTTCACTCTGTTGTTCTTACGAGAATTTTCCAAGACCAGGGCACTGGAAGCGCAGACAAAAGTGGTAATGCAATAGGTGGGGAGGCAGCAAAAGGGCCTAAGGTGGACCGAGCACCTCTCCGTGCTAGGTTAGGCCCTGGATGGGGCTCCTTTCCATATACACATTATTGAGGTCCATCCTTTTATGATCCTTTTATGGATTGTGTGGAGCCAACTGGCTTTTGCTTCCCCTTTCTATACTCCAAGAACGCTAGAGATGGAATTTGAAAATTGTTGTGTTAAAAAAAGCATACCTCGGAAACCGCTGAATGGACAATCCTAGAAGTATCTCAGAGAGGGTATGAGTACCTGCCTTGCAGGGATGTTGAGAATATTAACTACGTAAAATAAAGCATTTAGCATAGTGCCTGGCATAGAAGCCATATTATCGTAGATGTTAGCTGCTGTTAAACTTTGTTTAAAAGACAACTTAGGTGTTACAAACGCATTCTACTGAACACCTCATGAAGCGGTCAGTCTCATTTCCTAAGGGTTCAGAGAACTGCAAAATGGGGTGGGAAGCAGGACACTTTTATAGGATAAAGAATAAGAAACAAGAAAGAGAAAAATAGAAAATGAAGGAACAAGGAACTAAGGATAGAGCCCCGAGCTGGCTTGGCATTCAGGGATTGGCTGACCGGATGTATACGCTGAGTTTCTGGTCAAACAGAGTATGGACAAGGGCACAGAAATTATCTGAGTTTTGGTTTGTTGATGCAGTACCCCGGGGCAGGCATGTCTCCATCCTGAGCCTAGAAATTTATTTCAATGCTCTAATAGTGTCTATAACTCAATTTTTTTCTTTTTGTTTTTTGAACACAAAATACATTTTCTTAGATTCTAAATCATGCTTATTTTGAAGAGTTAAAATCTTAGTTTCATGGACTCTTGTCCTACGGAGACGGAAAGAAAATTCTCAGTCATCAAAGAGATGATGACTGAGCATCTCATTTGTGCTTAATTTGATTGCCCAGGCATAGATCCCTTTCTGTTTCAAACCATCACCCTACCTGATTTCATCCAGGGCTCAGAAGTTTGGAGAGTCCCTGCAATGCTACCTGGCTCTGCGAATCTTAAAGTGGGTCTTTGTGGGCTCAGAACGCACGAGATTCAATCCTACTGCTTTATTCCTTTCAATTGCCATTAGTGTCTTTCTTCCTTTTGAGATCCCGTAGTTGTAACCTGCTTCGATTTTGGATAGGTTAGCTCAGGACAGTTTGCTCCAGAAAAAGACCATTGTCGACGGTCTACTTTCTCCTACCTGCTGAATGATAGAGGAATGAAACTTCTAGCGACAACCAGGGAAGTCTATAAACAAGAAGGCTGGGCAATTACCAGCAGTGGCATCCCATTCCAAAGATGACTCCAAATGACAGCTTGGGCAAGTGATGGATATGGTTTTGTTGTTGTTGTTTGCGGAGGTCTCTTGGGAGAAACAACCCTCCCCATTCTCAATTCTTGTGGTTCAGCGACCCATGACTCGGGCCTGTCCAGAGTTCTCCACTCCCCTGGTCACAGTAATCGTTACCCAAGCAGGATAAATCAGAGCACACTGGGCTTTTTCTGGAACTAGTTACAAAAGAAGCGCTCCTTTCTTTTTTCATTAGGATCACTAACTGTGAGAATTATGTAAGCCTAGAACCGCAGGTGGCTCTCCTGGCCTTTACAAGGAGAGATGGGGGAGACCTATCCCAGAATGAAGCTAACACAGAACTGAGAAATGGTAAGACAGTCCCCTCAGAGAAACTTATGAGCCCCCAGGTCTGGCCCTACAGAAACAACCTCTGGCCCAATCTTCACAGTTATATGAGTCCGTCAAAGTAAGTCTGAGTTTCTGTTGCTTGACAACTGAAAGACACCTAATTACTACCAAGTTTATTGAGTAATATTTATTGAAAGCCATCTCTGTGCCAGGCATTGTGTCGGGCTCTATCTTGAGAAACCTCCATTCCGCTCAGAGGCAAATGAAACAGAAAGTTTTCAACAGTAATGAGTCAGCTTCCAAGAGTTCATGGAACACAGAAATACAGCTTGACCTAATCCCCGGATATTCAGTGAATCTTGAAATATCAAGGACGTACTTTTCCATGACACACTATCATATTATTCGGCTTAACCGAAAAAAGAAAATCGTATCTGAAGCATTGCTACTGCCACTGCAGAGCCTCTACATCAGTGCAGCTAGTGTGGTACCTTTTAGAATTCTCAGCTGAACCTTCTCCGTCGCCTTGATGTGGAGTTGTCCGGGAAACCATCTGTATTAGCTTCCTAGGGCTGCCATAACAAAGCAGCACAAACTGGGTGACTTGAGACAATGGAAATTTCATCTCTCACAGCTCTGAAGTCTAGAAGTCTGAAATGAAGGTGTCTGCAAGGCCACGTTCCCTCTGAAGGCTCTAGGGAAGTATCCTTCCTTGCCTCTTCCTAGCTTCTGGTGGCTCCCAGGAATCCTTGGTGTTCCTTGGCCTGCAGCTGCATCTTCATGTGGCCTTCTTTCCCCTCTGTATGCTTCTGGGTCTCACATGGCCTTCTTATAGACATACCCAGCATTGGATTTAGAGTCCATCTTAAATTGGTATATCCTCATCTTAACTAATTATATCCTCAAAGACACTATTTCCAAATAAGGTCACATTCTGAGCTTCTAGAGAGTCAAGGACTTTAAGGTGGAACTATACAACCCAGGCTACCATCCTACAAAAGCTCTCTGTCGAACCATTCTTTCCGATATAATGGCACAAGGAAAATCCCTTCTGGTGAGATTATTTGTTTACATGTCACAGAAATTAAAGGTAAAGCTTCTAATAGAAATGCTGTGCTCACAGAAATTAAAGGTAAAGCTTCTAATAGAAATGCCCTGGGTGGTGCAGCGGTTTGGCGCCTGCCTTTGGCCCAGGGCGCGATCCTAGAGACCCAGGATCGAATCCCACGTCGGGCTCCCGGTGCATGGAGCCTGCTTCTCCCTCTGCCTATGTCTCTGCGCCTCTCTCTCTCTCTCTGTGTAACTATCATAAATAAATAAAAAAAAAAAAAAAAAAAAGAAATGCTGTGCTCTTAGAGTGAACAAAGAACTCCCACAAACTGGGCCAGCAGAACCTAAGAAATATAAACTCTATTAGATATGTACTTATATTTGGTCAAAACTAGTTTCTGCTCAATGAATAAATAGTTCAGTTTGCAGATTGTGGAGAGAAAGGATAACCGGAGAGCGATTTTCATTCAACATAATTACTCATCATGGAATACGCACTGGAACCCCAATGAGATACCACTGTACGCCAAACAGAATGGCTAAAACCAAAAAAGAATGACAACACCAAGTGCTGACAAGGATGTGGAGCAACTAGAACCCTCAGTTGCTGCTGGGGGAAGTGTGTAATGCATAGCTACCTTGGGAAACTGCTGAGCAGTATGTACAGAGTCATACACATGCCAACCCTATGACCCAGCATGTCTACCCTAGACGTATACCACAGAGGAATGAATGTGTACATCACAAAAAGACTTCTCCAAGACTTTTCATAGCAGCTTTATTCATTGTAGCTAGAACTAGAAATGACTCCAAAGTTTATCAACAGGAGAATGGTACATATATTGTGATATTTTAGTATAATGGAATATTAAATACTAGTAAGGAAAAAAAAGCTAAAGACACAAAAAAGATATGAATGAAGCTCAAAAACATTTATGAGTAAATTAAAAAAGCCAGACATGAGAGAGTATACATACTGTATTTTTCCATTTATATAAAATTCAAGAACAGGCAAAATTAATCCATAGTGATACGAAATAGAAATATTACCTGGGAAGTGGCATAAAAGAGCTTTCTGGAGCAGTGAAAATGGCCTATATCTTAACTTTGGTAGTAGATATGTGGGTATATACCACATAAAAATTTCTATCGAACAAAAAAATTTCTATCGACCTACTTAAGGCTTGTGTATATTTATATGGGTAAGTAATACTTCACAAATAATAACACCAATGGTGAAGGATATGATTCTTGCCCTCTTGGGGCTTCCTGGTGGGCAGGGGAGATGAACAATAGCAAATTAGAGATTCAAGCATGTTATTAAAATTAGTATAAGTGCTATGATAGAAAAGATGGTGTACTTTGAAAAAGAGTAACAGAATACAATTTGGATTGGGGAATTATTTTCCAAATAACTCCACATGCCGCTATGTCTTCCTCAGGGCTCTCTTGCGATCTCAGATAGTATCAGTGATTTGCCAGTATACCAGGTAGTTGTTGAAATCCAACTGACCCCTGACTCTTTATTGGGCCCCAGGAACCCTGGATCGAAACACATGATCACTCCCAACAGTCAGTCAGCATTTCATTCTAGAAAGTTTAAGAAACTCGCAAATAAAGATATACCAATCGTCACTGGGACCTCTCCTTTCCTTGAGCCAAGATGAGACAAGAGGGAAAGGTCACTTGCCTGAGGGTTGCTATGTGGACTTCTGGAGAGAACTGGATGAAATGATGTGCATTCTTCTCTTATTAAACATGCTCATCTTTGCTCAACAAAAGGATTAATTTTCATGGAATTATTCATGGAACAAGCTTTTAAGATATAACTACTTAACAAGAATTTATAGTGGAGGTGATGAAGTGGTCACTGACTTACCTAATAGGAAGTTATTGATTATTAATTACATTAAGTGCTTAAAGAAATGAAAAGCATTACAGAATTGAAATTTTTAAAAAATAGTTCCTCTGAGGACCTGGCTGGCTCAGTCCTACTCTTTTTTTTTTTTTTTTTAATTTTTATTTATTTATGATAGTCACACACAGAGAGAGAGAGAGAGAGAGAGAGAGGCAGAGACACAGGCAGAGGGAGAAGCAGGCTCCATGCACCGGGAGCCCGACGTGGGATTCAATCCCGGGTCTCCAGGATCATGCCCTGGGCCAAAGGCAGGCGCCAAACCGCTGCGCCACCCAGGGATCCCTCAGTCCTACTCTTGATTTCAGCTCCAATCATAATCTCAGGGTGGTGGTATCAGCCTGGGTAGGGCTCCCACTCAGCAGGGAGTCTGCTTCTCTCCCTTTCTTTCTCTCAGATAAATAAATAAAAAAAAATACCTCCTCATAAAAGGTATATGAAACTAAAATGCTAAAACTTGAGAAGGTCATATCCTTGTAAAGGGTTTGGTTAAAAGAAAAGGAAACTTAAAATATCAGATAAAAAGTCCCAGCAGATGGGAGAAGTTTTGGAAAATCCTGTAGGCAGGACAGATGAAGTCTGTCTAGGAGAAAGGACCCAATCCAAAAATGCTAGTCTGATTACTAATGTCTGCGATGGAAGCAGTGTTGAACCTCAAAGGCCTATTATCTGCTAATTCAGCATCTCTGTAATCTCAGCTGTTCCAAGGCACCCCTCCGCCTCTTGGATTTGGTGAGTAAATCCTGTGAATTAACCAATTCAATATAACATATCTTCACTACTTGCTTTAGAAATGGGTGGTGGCTTGTTTTAATTTTGTGGAATCTGTAATTTGGTGGAATTTTTGCAAAGATTGAAAAGATTGGGTAATTGGAATGCACATGTATGTACATATATGTCTGATTATATTTATTGAGTTAAAAATGTTCATTAGCTACATCTAAGTGGACACCCTAAAGGGAAGCTACTGAATCTGTCACAGGGACTTTTGGGGCCAAGAAAGATGCATTCTGGGTGCTGTCTTGCCTATAAGATACTGTTTTTTTTCTCCTACAGGTATGAGGGCTTGTCCTTAACCATAGAGGTAGGTAAGAAAGAGGATCCTTGCCTCTGCAACCAATACTCCTGGCTAGTATTATGCAAGGTCAGAACACTGATGAGGATGTGTATCACCATAATGATCAACATCAAAGGCCGCAGAGACCTGCCCACAAGGGACCCCCTGGAAGCAGTGTATCTTGCTGGAATGTCAGTTAGTTGGTTGGTAGGTTTTGTTACATTTCAAAAGGAAGCCATAAATTTTTGAATACCTCTTCTCTCTCACCTGATACTTCTGTACTCCCTAGCATACCATCTACATAATTAGAATGAAATGTCCAATTAATAAGATTGGTTGCGCCTACATTCTTTTCTATTGCGTGTACAATCACTGTATTGTTGTCTTGGGAATAGATACATACGGCAGAACTAAACAACTGCACAACTAACGTCTTTCAGACTTCCCTTGAGCTCACCAGCTCTCACATCTCGAGAATATACTTTTATTTTAATGAACTTCCCTGCTTGCAGTGTTCCTCCACAGTGTCTGGTCTATCCTCAAATTCTCTCTTGCAACGAGACCAGGAGCCCCCAGTGACATCCCTAAGATCTAGGGTGCGGTGGAGGTCTCAGGGCCCAGGGTCTCCCCAATTCACCTGGGAAAAAAAAGATGCTGTATAACTCAAGACTGTTCAAGAAAGATTTCCCTAAGATGCATTTTGAGCTGCATCTTGAAGGAAGGGTGAAAAAAATGGTAGACAAAGAGAAAGCAAGGCAGGTGGAGAGAATGAAGAAACAATGAGACCAAGAAAAGAGTGAAGGAATCTACTGGGGTGGGTAAGAGGAGCTGCATCAGGAACTTATTATGGGATGCTGTTTTCCTTTACCCCCAACTGGGAAACATGAGGAATGTGTCTTAAGAGCAGGCATTTGGGCCAGATGGCCTTGTAAAAAATAACCCATTCTATGCTTTGGAATGTTCTAAAGTGGAAACCCATACCCAAGAATGGATTATGAAAAACAGTATTTTGCTATTTTTAGAGGCTAACGCCCTCTTTCTCTGAGTAATAAGCCTAATGCTCAGACTTATGAGTCAAGAACCACAGGCAAATGAAAACTGTATCAGATTAATATTTCCAAAATATTGTTCCTATTGCATTCGAAGTTCTGCTCGGGATGACCTTGCCAAAAAGGACATTGTGAATCATAAGCACACGATTCCATTTGCTGGATTTAGCAAAGAAAGAGGAGCAAGGGCCTTGGGGGTGGTGATGAAGGTAGAGAGAGCTCACCAGCTGCTGGGCCAAGCTCTTGCAGCTAGAGAACGACCTCTGAGGGCTGGTGCCAGACCCTCTGCTTCCCAAACACAGCAAGGACAGTGAGAGGCCCCTGGGCTGCTTCAAGGACACCTGTGCCTAATGAAGGTCCTGAGGAGAATTCGGGGTGGTTATGGTGAAGGGTTTTTGCCCCCTCTTGTCCCACAGTGCTGCCTGATACCAGAAATTGCCACATTTTTAGAATGTCCACATGATCACACATCTGGATCTTGAGGCAGCTAGATTCAGAATAAAGAGAGTTTGATGGGAAAAGACAATAAGAGAGCAGTAATACTAACGGGTGCCATTACTTAAGCACTCAATACCCGTGCTCTTGTGATACAATAAGAAATATGTATTTCTGGAAAAGAGCTCCTAAAAACTCTCAAAATTTCCTAAGTGGTAAGTGCTATAAAGGCTAGAGGGGAACTTTTTGTTATACATAACAAGCCCCTCTCAACTACATCTGAGTTTATGTTAATCAAGTGATTCTTGGAAAGCCCAAGAGAAGGGGGCCGGTTGCCAAGGAAACCAACCTTGTGATTAGAGGGTTGGAACTTTGAGCCCCACATGATCCCCCCACTTCCTAGAAGGGGAGAGGAGCTGGAGATTGAGCTTAATCACCAATGGCCGGCGATTTCATCAAGCCTGCCTGTGTAATGAAGCCTTTGTTAAAATCCCTAAAGTACAGGGTGCAGAGAGCTTCCAGTTTGCCGACCATGGAGGTGCTGGGAGGGTGGTGAGCCCTGAGTGCATGGAAGCTCCACAACCCTTCCCTCATACCCTACCCTGTGCATCCCTTCCATCTGCCTGAGTTATATGCTTCTATAATAAGCCAATAATCTAGTTTTTCTGAGTTCACTGAGCCACTCTAACAAATTATCAAATCCAAGAAGGCCATCATAGGACTCTCAGATTCATAGCCCAAAGGCACAGATGATAACCTGTGCTGGTGACTGGCATTCCAAGTGGAGGCTAAGGGCAGTCTTGTGGGACTGAGCCCTTCACCTGTGAGATCTGACGCTGTCTCCAGGTAGATAGTGCCAAAAGACTGGAACTGAGTTAAATTTGTAGGACACCCAGGGGGTGTCCACTAAGAATTAGAGACTTGCTTGGTATGGGGTAGGGAGGGAACCACACTTAATGAAAAAAATGAGCAAAGCTCTTTGCTCTCCACTAGTACCCTTAGGCCACGGAAGAAGATATTCCCAGCGTCTACCTCTCTGAGTAACTGGCAAAGGACCCATGCTGAGAAACCCTGTGTCATTAACCAGTGGAGAAATTCAAACTGTTGGTCCCCTAATATCCCTGGCTGAGGGTTCTCTTTGGTTGTTTATAAAGATGATTATAAATTGGGTTTCCTCAAGTAAGTACCCACCTACCCAGAACCATTCTGTTGTCTTCACTAGCAGCCATGTGCATTGGGGGATTCTGTGTAGAGCCCCTCCCTGACGTTGCCGTGGGATGGCGCTAACTCTGTCACCAGCCTATGTGACAAGGGTAGCAAGAGCCGATTTCATGGCAGATCTTGTTTATGAGCCACCAGCTATGCATCCATATTATGTCAGCACTCGGCAGAACCAGAGTTGTCAAAGACCTGATTGTCGAAGACCAGATCATCAGGGAGCTTCCAGTCCAGCAGAGACAGCCATTATGGCAGAGACTTCTGGTTGAAGTCCAGTATTCATTCTTCCCTCCTTGTAGAGAGAGAGAAGTTGTAAGTTGGTACATGACTACCAAGGTAAACACTATTTCTCAGTCTCCCCCGCAGCTAGAGATGGCCCTGTAACAAGGTTCTGGCCAACAGGATATAAGAAATGATCTGTGCAACTTCCTTGTTGGGCCTTTAAAAAGAATCAATGTCCTTACCCTTTCCCCTTCTCTTCCCTCCCACTGCTTGGAATGCAGACATGATGGCAGGAGTGGGAGGTGCCATCCAGAACCATGAGGTGAAAGCCACATAGTAAGGATGGCAGGGCAGGGGTGCCTGGCTGGCTCAGTTGGTGGAGGCTACATCTCTGGATCTCACTTTTGTGGATTTGAGCTCCACATTGGGTGTAGAGATCACTTAAAAATGAAATCTTTGGGGGAAAAAAAGTATGGGAGAGCAACAGCGTAGGAGGACTTAAGACCCTGATGATTACTGAGCTGCCATACCAGCCTTGGACCATCTCCCTGAACTTTTACCCATAAGAGAAATCAACTTTTCATTTACATCGCTGTTATTTATGTCTCTTTGTGGAAGAGGCCAATTTTATTTCCCAGTGACTATAGGTATGAACACAAATACACGTAAGCCAGTGTCTAATAAGACAGTAGCCCTGTCTGTGTAATAGGAGGACCTCAGCAAGATGCTCTCCATTTACTCCTGGGAGCCCTCAGAAGGGCTTCATAGGGGACCCACAATCAATTTGTTGATATGCATCCGTGGTCTGCTCTTCCCTTTCTGCTCCCTGTCATCCACTCTGCCTTCTGGGGGGCAAGCCTTGCCACAGTCACAGCCCATCACAAGAAGGCCACCACCCAGGTCAAGAGTAGTGTCTCATCCACTTCCAAACCCTTCAGGCCTCTGCGTGAAGAGAAGTCCAGAAGTTCTTTGCAGAGGCCAGAAGGGACTCTTATAATTCTGGCCACTCTGTGTCTCCTGGGAAGCTCCACCCAGAACCCCCTCCACACACTCATATTAGCTTTGGATCCTCCCTCTTCCCCATAGTGCACCCTCAGTCCACAGGGCCAGCCCTAGAGGAACAGATACCATAGTATCCTTTCCAAACTTCTCCTCCTCTTCTCCCTGCCCTCAGCAAGGCTCTCCCTCCTCCATTGCTCACTGACCAAAAGCTCACAACCATATGAATAAAGGCAAATAGACCCCAAGATGCATTGAGGGTGTGTGTAGGGGAAACACTGACAATGGGCAGCTGAAGTGAAACCATATATAAAGCCAAGATGTGTGTGTGTGTGTGTGTGTGTGTGTGTGTTGGGGTTGGGGATTTTGTATCAACAGGAGTAATCATGGAAGGTTTCATGAAGGAAGCATCATTTATCATTTCTGATTCAGGCCAGTAAAGGGGCCTCAGAGAAACTTCCAATTTCCATCCTCTCTAAATTGGTTTTGTTTTTTGTTTTTTGTTTTTTTTAGATTTTATTTATTTATTTGAAAGAGGAAGAGAGTGAGAAAGAGCATGAGTAGGACAGAGAGGGAGAAACAGGCTCCTCGCTAAGCAGGGAGGCCAATGTGGGGCTTGATCCCAGGACCCTTGGACCATGACCCGAGCCAAAGGCAGATACTTAACTGACTGAGCCCCCCAGAAGCCTGATCCTCTCCAAATTCGTAACAGGTATCCAGGTAACAGAGCCAGTAGATAAGTTGATGAACAAACTGAAGAGTCTGTGTTTCCTTAATCCAGTTGTTTTGGTTCATTTGTCACGAGTTCATAAAATTAAAGTGTCTAGAGGCACCATAAAGAAAATTTCAATGAGTAAAACATAAAACTGGGACACATGTGTCCCACCCAAGGGGACACTGGATGCTCAAATCCTGTTATTACCATGTAGGAACGGGGACCCAGACCAGATTAAATCAGAGCTATCAAAGAAAATGACCAAGAAATCTTAGTTTTTCATGTGAAGTATCCCAATTTTTAAAAATTGTTTGAAATATCCCAGTTTTTAAATGCTGATCATTAAAAAAAAAAAAAGAAAAGTAAATAAATGCTGATCATTAACTCAAATCTTTTTAAGTCACCAAGTGGGCTAAATTAAATTCATCTTCGGGCTGTAATCAGCCTGCATTCTGAGCTGAGACCATGTTTATATCTGCATTTAATGTTTGCTAAATATTGTCTTGAGCAGGGCACTGTGTCAGCTCCAGGTTGCGTGTGTATCTATGTGTGTGGGGAGAGGTATAAAAACAAGGTCTCTGGTCTCAAGGAATTTATACTCTCTAGATGGTCATTTATCATCTATCAGGACAGACGTGAAGATGTGACACAGGCCTATGGAATTGTGGGGAGGAGGAAGTCACGTGGTATTTTGGGAAATCAGAGAGAGCTGCCCGGAGGAAGCTCCACTTCCAGGAAGGGAAGGCATTCTGAAAGGGTGAGGGGGGTCACCAATACCAAATGTGGCCCAGAGATTAAGGAGGACAAATCAAGGAAGTGTATTGACTTTGACAATCAGGAGACCGCAGGTCACCAAGAGTAGCGTTTTCAGAGGGTAATAGGACCGAGGCGGTGGCACTACCAGCAACACCACTTGTTGGAGAGACTCGACGGCTGCAGGAAGGAAAGAGGAAGGCAGCTCAGGGGCAGCAAGACCAGAAGAGACAGGAAGTCAGTGAGATTGCGGGAGGGGACACTGGAGAGGGAGTCATGGGTGGGGATGAACGGAAGGCAAAGAGCGGACTCGACACGAAGGAGAGGATGGAGCCAAGGGCATGGGAAGGGGGTTAACCTTGGTCCGAGGAAGAAGGCGTCTGTGAAAGGAAGGAGGCTTTGCTCTGGGGACATCACAGGCGGCGAGACAGTCCCCAAACGTCCCGTTTCTGAAAACCATCAGAACAGAAATCCGTGCAGAAGAGTTTGTAGAGAAGAACCAGTGGGGGGGGGGGGGCTTGAAATGATCTCCACGGGGTTCAGTGAAAGACCACATCTTTTTGATCGCAGGAAACATCCTTGAGAAAATGGAAACTCAGTGACCAGTCTTAAGCAGAGTCGGAGGCAACACAAGTAGAGACGCGAAAACTTGGGCTGGGCCGCAGGACAGGTGCGGAGCGTCGGGCAGGCCCTGCGGACGGAGGCCCTGCTCGGGCCTGTGAACAGAGGGCGGCGGCGGCGGCGGCTCTCGGGCTCGGCCGGGCACACAGGAGGCCCCGGGCCTTAGGATGCTTTCGAAGGATGCGCGGCCGCCCCTCGCCCTCCCCTGAGGCCCCTGCCTGGCCCTGGGCGCTGGGCACCTTCCCGGCCCCGGAGCCCCCGCAGGTCCCGGCGCTGTTTGCGACCTGCTGCCCGGGCGAGGGTGGCCTGGCGGGCGGGGTGGCGGGCACAGGCCTCCCCTGCCCCCGGCGGGCCCGGCCCTCGGCCCCCCTGTCCCTGGGCGCGGTGGCACCGCGGGAAGGGCCCGGGCCCCTCTTCAGCTCCTTTCTCATCAAGTGCAGGAGCAACAAGAGCCCACGAGGGCCGCCGTCTCCAGGGGACTGGCCCGTGCGGTGGCCCGGGTCGGGGTCTCCGGGTCACGGGCTGCAGGCCGGGCTGGCGGGGCTCGGGTTGCCGTGTCTCGCCCGCTGCTCGCTCTCTTTCTCTCTTCAACAGATAAACTCTATTTTTTTCAATACTGTGTGGTGCGCGGGAAGCTGCCAGGGAGGGTTCGCGGTCGTCGCTCCTGAGGAGGCGCCGTGATCAGCCCTCATGCCCGTGAGGGACCCGGGGCGCGGCTGCTGCACTTCCCTGCCTGCGCCCACGGCGTCGCGGTGAGGCCAGCGGCCAGCGTCTGTGGACGGCAGCCCCGACGGAGGCCAGGCCGGGTGCCCAGGGCGCCGCCAGGCCCGGGTGAGCGGTGAGTGAGACCGACGGGGTGGCCCGAGAGGAGGCCACCAAGTTCCGGTCACTCGGTGTCAGCGGGGACGTCCACGCTGCGGCCGGCCAAGGTCCCCAGGACGCTCGGGGCGCGGGCCACACGGGCCCCGAGTGCCAGGAGCCGGGGACACCCTCCCCACCCGGCGCCGCTCCTCCACAGACGCTGACGACCGCCCTCCAGATGCCCGCGACCCAGCGGCCTGGCCTCCAAGGACCTGGCGACACCTTGTCGAGGCCCACTCCCCGTCACGCCTCCCCTCTAGGCAGGCCGTGGTCGCGCTGCGTGGGGCGGCCCCTCAGAGCCCCCTCACGGGTCCCCGCTCCGCGGCCACACGTCGGGCGCCGGCCTGTTCTCCTCACCGGTCCCCGGGGCCTGCGTGTGGCCCAGGGGACGGTTCCGGGCACCCCCGGTGTCCACGCCCTCGCTGGCAGGCGGTTTGCAGACTAGACGCTGCGGCTCTGGCGGGCCCGCGGTCACGGTCACGGCGTGGCCCAGGCGCCCCCGCCCCGGCTCCGGGCTCCACTTCCCGGCGGTGGGCCGCGGCCCGCGGGAGCAGCTGGGGGAGGAACCGCGCCCGGCTCGCTCTCCTCGTCCCCTTGGCTTTTGGAACATACGAGGGAGTTTACAAGTTGGCGACGTTCGTCCTAAATCTGCGGCCGGAGCGCGATTCCAGTCAGTGATCGCGGGCCTGGAACATGTCGGAGCTTCTTCCAGGGCACGACGCTTGCCCGCCCGCGGCTCCCGCACACGCTGGCCGGTCCCCGGGCCGGAGCCCCGACCGAGTCTCTCTGGAAAACTCCACACATCGCCAAGGGGTTCACAGGCCTTTTGTTCTCTTCAGACGTTTTCCACCTGCTCTTAGGATCTGGCCTGGTCATGGTAACGTCGCAGAGACGGCCGTGATCCCGGGTGGGGAGACGGTCCCGCCAACATCTGCTGAGTGATCATCTGGCGGGAGAGCCTGGGCCTGGAGTCGGGCAACGTCCAACATTCCTTCTGAAGACCTGACGGGGTTCTGTGGAGAAGAGGATTCATGGAGGGGAAGCCACATGGGCGACGGCGGTGGTGGACGTCACCGCTACCTCCCGCCGGCTCCTCAGGAATCAAGAAATGAAAAAAAACAAAAGCAAACAACAACAACAACAACAAAAAGGAATCAAGAAACGATAGGTAGTCCTTTGTGAATGATTCATGAACCTGAAGAAGACGGTTCTTGGCTAAGGCCAGAGCGTCTCGATTCTGGAGTAAACGTCACGTCGGCCACCAAGCTGACGCCTCCTATGAGCGTCTCGTTAGCACAGCAGGCTTTCCCGGGTAGGCCCAGGGTGGGCGCCCCCTCGCCCTCAACAAACGCCTTCCTCCTGCTTCTCTCCCCCTCCCCCTGAGCATTTGCCGTGCTTCTTTCACACGCTGCACAGGATTTTATCTCCAAAGCTATGAGCATTACTGACGTTAAGTTGTTTTAAAGAGCTGGACGCATGTCAAGAAGAAAACTATTCGGGGGAAGGGTTCCAGAAAATACATACCCAAGTGATTTCATTCCTAGCTCTGTCACATGGTGTTGTCCTTGGCCGAAACGTGGCGATTAATATTCCCCTCAAATTCCGAAATAGCTAGAAGCTTCTCAAAGGGTTGAGGTTTGTGGCGAAGAGTTTTGCTTAGATTTTTAAGTTGTTGTTCCATTATGGCAGAAAGTTATTTTTAGCTCATTCTTCTGTATTCTTGTTCAAGAACGTCTAACGCTGAGCAAGGAGAGGCTCCCCCAAAGGAAGTCACAGGTCGGTTAAGGCTAAAATGAGATTTCTAGGCCCTTTAATAGTCTTTGACAAGGAGGACATGGACCTTGGTTTGTACGGTTAACCGGTGACAACCTTGGGCTCGGGTGAATTGAGGCAAATGGCTCTGCTGAAAAGAGCAGAGAACTAAACTTCCAGAAGGTCTTGGAACTCCTCAGTTTAATTCCACTTTTACCAAGAAGTTATTTGATTGAAGATTCTTTGCTGTCAGCACAAATACGACAATAATAAGACACGGTCTGTTGCTCTAAAGGATCTGAGAGTGTGTGCTGGGTGGGGTGGGGTGGGGGGAGGCAAACACATGAGGCGATAATAAAAACAAGACTTGATACTCCAGAGACATCCTTCTGGGCAAGTAAGATAAATAGGCGTCTGCTGAGCATCAGGCACAGCATGCATAAAATGGTAGCAAGTCTGGTTATTTTTATTTATTTTTATTTTTATTTTTTAAGTCTTTTTTAAAATTATACTTTCTCTTTATTTTTCCCTTTATTTTCACACATAATATCATAATCTTATTTCCACCTTACTTTTTCTATTGTTCCTTCTAGCTTCCATGAATTCTATCTATACAGTCTTTTTTTTTTAAGTTTTTTATTTTAATTCTAGTTAGTTTGCGTACAGTGTTGTATTAAATTTTTTTTTTAATTTATTTATTTATTTATTTATGATAGTCACAGAGAGAGAGAGAGGCGCAGAGACACAGGCAGAGGGAGAAGCAGGCTCCATGCACCGGGAGCCCGATGTGGGATTCGATCCCAGGTCTCCAGGATCGCGCCCTAGGCCAAAGGCAGGCGCCAAACCGCTGCGCCACCCAGGGATCCCCCGTACAGTGTTGTATTAATCCCAGGCGAACAGTGTAGTGACTCAGCACTTCCGTCCATCACCTGGCGCTCATCACAAGTGCCCTCCTCAGGCCCCATCGCCTGTCCCATCCATCCCCCACCCACCTCCGCCCTGGTGACCATCAGTTGGTTCTCTGTAGTTAAGAGTCTATTTCTCAGTTTCCTTTTCTTTATCTTTTTTTCCTCCTTTGCTCATTTGTTTTGCTTCTTAAATTCCAGTGAATGAATATGATGAGTGAAGTCATATGGTATTTATCTTTCTCTGACTGACTTATTTTGCTTAGCATCATACCCTCTACTTCATCCCCATCTTTGCAAATGGCAAGATTCCATTCTTTTTCATGGCTGGTAAATATATATATTTTTTCTTTATCCATTCATCAGTCAGTGGACACCTGGACTGTTTCCTTAGTTTGGTTACTGTAGGTGTAATGCTGCTATAAACGTTGGGGTGCACGCATCCCTTTGAATTGATATTTTTGTATTCTTTGGGTAAAATGCCTAGTAGTGCACTTGCTGGGTCACAGGGTAGTTCTATTTTAACTTTCTGAGGAAACTCCACACTGTTTTCCAGAGTGGCTGCCCCGCTTGCATTCCCACCAGCAGTGTACGAGGGCTCCCCCCTTTCTCTGCATCCTCGTCAACACCTGTTCTTTCTGTGTTACTGATTTTAGCCATCCTGACGGATATGAGGGGACGTCTCATTGTAGTTTGATTTGTATTTCTCCGATGATGAGTGATGATGAGCATCTTTTCATGTGTCTGGTGGCCACCTTGATGTCTTCTTTGGAAAAATGTCTATTCGTGTCTTCTGCCCATTTTTAAAAATGGATTTTTGGGTGTTGAGTTTTATAAGTTCTTTATATATTTTGGATACTAGCCCTTTACCTGATATGTCATTTGCAAATATCTTCTCCCATTCTATAGGTTGCCTTTTAGTTTTGTTGACTGTTCCCTTCACTGTGCAAAAGCTTTTTATTTTGATGAGGTCCCAAGAGTTCATTTTTGCTTTTGTTTCCCTTGCCTCGGGAGTTAATATCTAGAAAGCAGTTGCTACAGCCAATGTCAAAGAGGCTACTGCATGTGTTCTTCTCTAGGATTTTTACGGTTTCAGGTATCAAATGTAGGTCTTTAATCCATAAGATGGTAACGAGTCTTGGCTTTAAAATGTATGGTATAAAAAATAAAATAAATAAATAAAATGCATGGTATGGAAATCAATGAAATTCAAAGTTCTGCAAGTACGTAATTTAGTGAGTGAATCAAGTTATGTACTCTATTATATCTACGTGTGGGGAAAAAAACAACCAGGAATAGCCGACTGAAGACACTGCAGTTGGTGGGATCTAGCTCTACTTCTAAAATTCTCAAAAGAATTCTAAGATATGGGCATTTGAGGTCTTTTCTGGATACTGGGAATCATTTGGTCCATGACATACAGTAAAAATGAGGACTGCATTGATGGTTTCCCTAAAACATCCCCAATCCTAGGCTGAGAAGCCATATGAGAGTTCAGTCCCAATATTGTGTTCAGTCTCCCAAGGGATCCCATAAAACCCCAAGGAATGAAGCCTGGACAACTGGCCATTGGGGCCTTAGCCTGTGTTCCAATAAGTAGAAGAAAGCCCAAGGGGTAAGGAAAGCTAGGATGATTCCAGATACTGAAAATGAAGGTGCTGCAAACCTGCAGGGAAGAGAAAACTATTTTTTGTTCTCCCACAGACTGGATTTTCTTCCCTCTGCCCACGGGTATTTCCTCCGGCGCCATCCCTTGATGTCCGAGTTCTGTCCATCTTGTTGGTGCATACACAGTCCCTCCATTCCCTGGGCAGCTGAGCAGCCAAATCTCTTCTGTGTCCTAGACATAGATCTTGGCTCCACAATCAGATCCTAGGCTAAGCCATTCGTCCATTCAGCAATGGAGCTTCTCCTCAGTGCCGGGCATCATGCTGATGACACGCTGGGACACAGCAGCCAACAAGGTCTCTGCCCTAAAGGAGCAGGCCAATAAAGGACACAATTATTACACTATGAAAAGTGCCAGGAAGGAAACAAACAGGCGTTAGGATAGAAAGTAACCGGGAGGACAGCTCAGAGGAGGCCATTTTTACGCTGCGAGCTTAGAGCAAGAGCAAAGGGCAGCCGCACGAAAGGGGCCAGGGGCCGGGGGGAGAACATTCCAGACAGAGGCACAGGTAAAGAAACCAAAGTGGAAGGAGTGTGGCCTCCTCGAGGAAAGTGCAGATGGTCAGTGTGACCAAAGCATGGTGAGCAAGAGGGAGGAGGCAGGAGGTGAGGCAGGAGGTGAGGCTGGAGGCCGGCAGAGGCCAGATCCCACAGGCCTACAGATGGACCCGACGTTATATTCCATTCATTCAACGTTCAGTGCTCAGTCTAGGACTGCCTCCGGCGATCCCCTTACATCCAGCACAGACCTGGAGGTTCAGCAAATACTCGACAGTTGACCACTGGGCCCAGGCAGGCGCTGGTGTACTCTCCAGGGACATTGAGGTCCTACTCTCTTAGCAAATTTCAATTATGCAATACAGTCTTCTCAAACTCATTGGCTTCTCCGAGGTGGTCCAGCAGGGCGGTTACGGCCTGGGAGCCTGGGATCCTGGGAGCCAGGCTGCCGCAGAGTCTTACCCTGGCTCGTTATCCACAAGCTATGTGCTGGGGGGAATCAGGTCACCTCCTGAGCCTCAGCCTCCTTTCCTGTAAAATGGGCCTATGGAGAGTGCTTTCTCCTGGGGTTTCTGTGAGGGTTGAATGGCACGATGCATGAAAAGCCCTTGGCACGGAGCCTGGCACACGATGGGCACCTAATAAGTGATTAGCTCTTGTTATTTTATTAATAGCCTTAGCATTATCAACCACGGTCCTTAAAATACCCCCAAGTTTCCCCAATTCCATCCTTCCATTTTCTATTTGGAGAAACCCAAGGACACAGCTGAGTGCCACTGCCCCTATGATGGCTTCTCAGACGCCTCGGGCAGAAACACATTGACTCACCCCTCTCCCTGCTGCTGCAGTGATTTGTGTGCCCCGCTTTGGTGACACGACACTATCACCACAGAGCGTGGCAATCGTCTGTCTCCGTCTTGTGACTGTGGAGTCATGAGCATGGAGGCCATGGCTTTGTGTAATAACTGTCGATTTAAGGTTCACATATTTTTTCACATTTTCACATCTCTGGACTCGAGGATGCATCTTACTAGTCGTGTCGTGGGCCCAGTTAACTGACGGTGCTTTTCTTTCTTAGCGTCACATAAGACAGTAGCGTGTCTTCCAAGGGATGGCACCTCACATTGGGTAGCTAGGCCGGCTTTGGGCCTGGAGGAAGACGGCGGGCGTCTCGTGTTTGGTATGTGGCCCGGCCCGAGTCGCGGGGCCTTTCTCTGGCAGAGTTTCTGATCCGTGCAAGAGGCACAACAGTGGCCTCCCCCACCCGGCAGCTGCAAGGACTCGGTGCCGTAACACTTGGCTAAGGCATCTAGAAGAGCGCCTGGCCCATTCTAACGCTGGAGGAAGGTTGGCTACTGCCCTTGGTGTTCCTCGTGCTCGGCTCCGTAATCGGCCAGACTGGGGGGCCCCGTTAATATGTGACCAATACGTGAACTAGCCAAAGAGCAAACCAACCTTGATGGGCTCCACTCTGCCGTTGAGAGGCTCCAGGGCCCCAACCTGGACCCCCACCCCCGAGATCACACCCCCAGCAGCGGCCGGGACAGCAGGGCTTCCCGGGCCAGCCTGGGCTCCGACAGACAAACAGCGTCACTCTGGGGCTCGACATGGGCCCCAGACTCTCAGGCCTCCCAGAGCAGGACCCTGACGTTCCGCCCACCTTCCCTCCTTCCTTCCCTTACTCAACAGCTCTCCGACATGCACCCCTTGGGGCTTCCCTGCACACCCCCCCCTGGGGGCACGGCCTGGGCTGGGATTCCAGGAGCATGCACAGGCCGCATCTGCTCACTGAGAGCCCATCCCCGCTTAGAGGTCCCAGGAAAGCTGGGACCCCACCGTCCAAGGCAAAACTGAGGGGGGAGCCTCCACCAACCCTCGCTCCTCAGGGCCTGCAGTGGGCCTGGGACCCTAGAGAGTATCTCCCTGGC